>NC_137504.1:9362500-9435000 GCF_041902795.1 Electrophorus electricus
AATGTATGTGAACAGGATATTTTGCAGACAGCTGTAATCCCTTACACAATCCAACTGTCTCCATGTTTGATTTGTTACACCTCGTCTAATTCTTCTTTAGTGGTCATGTTTCTGAACACTATGAGCTAGATTTGTGGGTAGGTAGGCTCAACACAGTAGTGACACTGACGCACACAAATTCCAGCAACACTCCTGACATACTAGTAGCAGTACAAGCTCCAAAGCATGCCACTCCTGGCTTGACTATGGTTCACTACCTATGCAATATCCAATAGCACAAACTCTGTGCTCAGAACCTGACCAGTGTTGAATGGGGTAGAGGATGGTTAGCAAATTTTGCATGGCAACAAATCAGCAACAGATCGACTATATTCTGTAATTTTAGACCTCTAAAATAATCTAAGATTGGATTTACCAAATAAAGTAGCCAGTGATCATAGGTGTAAGTATCTACCCATGAAGTGGATAACGAACATAGAATACATAATTAGTAATTAAATGGCTTCCATCAGACTCACCTGACTCCAAAGGTAGTCTGTATGAGAGTGGTGATGCCCACACAGGTGAAAATTGTACCAACCAGTTGGCTTACAGTGTACTGGTCTCGACCCACACACATGGCATCAGCCAATAAGAAAGGCACGGCAATGGTACCACTGAAACAAGTCAGATAGTGCTAGAGGGAGATGGATAGTTACAATTAATAGAATTAATAGAATAGAGAGAAAAGGGGAAAAAAACAGTCAGTCAGTGAAGACAGAGGACAGAGGACAGAGAAGTAAGCAGGGAATGTTGGGAATTTACAAGAAAAAGGTAAACACTGGACAAGGTTCTTGCACCTGCAGTCCAAGCAGTAGACACAAATACCAGGGTGGTACATCTTCGATTTTGTAGATCATATCAAAGCCTGGGGCATGAGGGTGAACTACTGCGGCCTGCCTGGGGGCCTCGGGGGGCAGCGTCTCTGCCTCCGCCCACACAGCACCATCTGGAGGAGGCAGCTGTGGAGGACAGCACACTCATTCCAGCAAACACAGTTTTTCATCTGAGTCTTGAATGAATGATTATTCATGTCAAGTTAAGATGTAACTTGGACAAGAAAATGTTTCCATGTTTCACATCACGTTTTCATGCTTTAGTTCAAGCAGTGACAGGGTCTTAGGTCATGTGGGACAAACTTCACTGGCTGCACAGACCAAACAGCCAAAAAAGGATGAGATCACAATCAATTATTGGTTATGAACATCACTGTAATGATCTTAATTACATACAGTCCTTATTTGATTTGGAACTGCTATTACCTCTGTGCATTTCTTCAGATTAGATCACATTACAGAGCACAACACTAGCCATAATCTGAATATAATATGAATATCATAGATATTCAATCAATCCAATAATTGATTATGAGCTAGCAAACTAAATTGCCTATATCCAAGTCATCTTAAATGAAATGAGCTTTTTGTTTTTGTTAAATTGCTTAGTAAATTTAAAAATGGTTTTCAAAAATACCTTTTGGTTCCTAGTACATTATTCAGTTTTTGACAATAAGTAAATGCTTCTAAATGCTTCTTCAGTTAGCAGTCTTCAACCTTTCACAAACAGGATTTGTGAAAACCCACGACCTTCTGCCACAAACAGGGATTATTTATTCTTTCCAGGCCCACTTAATTATCTGGACCAAAATGTCTTTGTTAAATTGCAATTCTACTGCAACTAATAATTTAACATTTCTTTTTGGTTTATTTCAGAGTCTTTAGCAAACATTTATTGGTAAATTTAACTAAGATTGCATCTCCATTCCACATGTTGATTCAATAAACTACCTTAAATTAACTAGTAATTTCTTACACATATTCATCTAATTGAAAACATCTACAGTTGCTCTTGATAGCCCAACACTGAATATTAGAACAAAAGTATACAAAGTTCCCCCAATAGTCAGTAATAAAAACAAAAACACCAGATGAATTTGAAGACTCAAAAGACTTTATACGTGAGTTACATTTACCTACTGAATTGCGATACATTAGTCCCATAGACAGTGAAAGTCTTCCTTCAATCAAAACACACGTACTAGTCAAACAGAAAACCAAGTCAGCGTTACAAATCTACAGCTATGCTGGATGTTTGTAGATTTCCTACTCTGAACTGGTATCGCTCCTGGCTAAGCAAAGTAGGACATCAAGCCCTCCTTTATTTACCTCTGCCCCAGCTGCAGTGTCTGAGTGCCTGCTTGGCCCATGAAGGCTGGCTGTGAGCATGGCCTCTGCAGGGCCCATGGTGCTGTCGTCTACTAGTAGCCACGTGCACCCTCCTGTCCTGCTGGGTAACAGGGCATCAGCTTTATAGGGCAGAAAGAGCAGGAGCAGATTAGGCAGGTTAATGATCTGCCCCCGGCTGGACTTTACTCATCAGGGAGCTGCCTTTTCAGAGAGCAGGGCCACACCAAGCGGCAAGGCATCAGACAGGAGCACCGCATGGGAGAAACAGGCTGACCGACAAACCACGTGAGTTCAGGCTTTAGACTGAAGCTTGTGTGGCGGCATCTTGGAGCACTGATTGGCCACCAGGGGAGAAGGTGTGATCAAGAAAAAAAAGTGTAGAATACATTTGTTTCATAGGCATGGCTATCCTATCGCATTTACGACAGACTCGTGGAACTAACACTGTGACAATAAGAGAGGGAGCACAAAAGTAGTAATCTATGAAATGGATTACTATTTTATATATATATATATATATATATATATATATATATATATATATATCTCTATATATATATCTCTCTCTCTATATATATATCTATCTCTATATATATATATATATATATATATATATATATATATATCTCTATATATCTATCTGGGGGTGTGGCGACTAAGATGTTAGGAAAATGTGGGGGACATGTTCAGAAGTTCATTAGACACAATGACAATATATGAGTGCATTGTACACGAGTGCATTCTATTACTCTCTGACCTGCTAACACAATCATGATTGCATCACGTCCCACCCTCCACACCCACGCAAAACACATGTATGCTCAAGTCAAATTTACTGAGGGAGATGAGGATTACACAAATTTACTAAAACTATCCGCAATACTGCAGCCAGCAGAGGGTGCTATATACCTGTGGGCCTTAGAGTTGAAATCACTTGAGGCTTGATCTAAAATAATTACAACATGAAGGGAATATGCTGAATTATTTTAAGGAAAAAAACCATAGTAGCTCATAGGGTGGGAAGTAGATGAATTAACTTTTACAAAACATCACACTGAAAAGACATTCCTAGTTTAGATGTGTTCTCCGTGTTTGCATGTATAAAGTAGTGTCCGACTGAGGATCAGACAAGTCTACAGCTTGAGCAAGTAATACACAGACACACTCGTGCACACACACACACACACAAACAGGAAATGTCGTCTGGAAGAACACAGAGGAAGTCTTAGGATCATCGTAAATACATGGGAGTGTTGCTGGTTTCCAGAACAAGACAGAGAGAGACAAAAGAGCAAGCGAAGAAAACTAACCAGAAAACACTTGGAACAGAAATGCGTGAGATTTAAAAACAAAAAAAACAAACACACACACACACACACACACACACACACACACACACACACACACACACACACACACACACACACACACACACAAACAAAAGCAAGTAGTCAGAGGAAAAGGGGAACGGGAGTCTGGAGAGATGGGAGACTGGAGGGGCTGTGACAGGAAACCGTCGATATAAAAAACACAAACACACGGAAAAACGCACATGCCAGACACTCTGGTCTGATAAGATCTAAATTACTGTGTCACACTCACAGACCATAAACCACAAGTAGGCACAAAAATGCAGTAATTTCAATTCACATTTAATACCATGCTAATGACAGCTTAAATAAAGCAAAACATTTTATTAGAACACAACGAAAGAGGAAACAGTGAACAAGTCTCAACAAGAAGAATGTTTCAGATGAATGACATCATTGTGATAACAGCTGTGATTCACAAAAGCTGTGCGACCTAATGTCACACCCATTTCCATCCAGAACAATGATTTTTGTCTTCTGTTCCTAGAGGTACCTGCATATCCCCAGGTACATGCAAACATGTTTAAACGCATAGCAAGAGTGTCCAAAGGTAAGTAAGCACAGTGTGTGCACACACGTGTATGGACGCGTATCCTATTGAGCCCGCCTGGACATTAACGTTTCTCTGATGTTGTCTTCTGCCTCCTTCACACTGCGTTCCAGGTATGTCTTCTTTTGCTGCAGAGAGAACACATTTATATCAATATATCAACACATCATACAGACTATGATCCCTTGCTCCATTTTCCAGTCAGTGCTAAATACCATAACTCCACAATTCTACAGTGGCCAACACTGAATGGCAAACGAGGGATGAGGGAAACTTTTACTGGCACATACAATGCTAAGAATGAATGAAACAGAAACAATGGCAGTAGTGAGAAATCTGTTTAGTACTAGCAAGTCAGCAGTGACTCACCTTGACTAATTACTGCTAGACAATTAAATGACCTTGATGACTAGAGATATTCACAGACTACACAGAACCCTCCTAGTGCAAGGCAGTGCAGGAATACCATTTAATCTGTGTCTGAAAAACTAATCCCTGATGTTCATGATCGAAATCGGGCTGAAACAGCATTTCTTTATGATCTAGGTCATGATAAAAATGAATCTATGACTTGATTGTTTAAATTCTTCTCCTGGACAACCCCCCCCCCCCTTCCATTTTTAGATAAACACATGCCCATTATACGGTTAAAATTTACACATGAAACCTGAAATGATCAGTGCAAAACATGTCTCTGGATGAGCTCACCCCTTCACCGGGTATGGCTAACGTGTGAGAGCGACTCCAAGCAGTCATGATGGTTGCAAATCTTTGCCGAACCCAAACGAAGCGTAGTACAACAGGAGCAGTGAGTGAAGGCCACACACACAAAAATAAATAAATAAATAAATAAATACTTGACCACATTACTCTCTTTCGCATTACCCATACTAACAGGACACATGCATAAGCCATACCATTGTGAAACATGTGGCCGCACACGTATCTGCCATTAAAGCTTTATTCTTGGGGCTGACTGTGCATCACAGCTCTGTACAAATTACACTTACAAGCAGTTCCACTACTGACCTTGGATTATCACTAAAACAATCACAGGCTTGCTACTTTCTTACAGAGCTGCATTTGTTTAACACATGTATAGTCATTACGCTTGGCATGTGTTTGCATCTGCCCACAAACACACACACACATTCCAAAAAGGTCCACACCCTTCATATCCCTCTTTGAAATATACCTGCACTTATGCATGCTTCCAGTAGGATTACAGGATGTAAACCATATAAGGAAGATTTTTTTGCATTTGAGAAAAAAAGCAGCTGCTGCATCTAACAGCAAATCAAGTTACATCAAAATCTTAAAACAGCCAAGTTTCTGTGCCACTAAATCACTAAATTAGGGATTTTTTTTTACAAATAATAATTATGTGGGATTAAAAAAAATGCTGGTTTGGGTGCTATATGCATTGAACCCTGTGTGACGTTACTGTCAAAATGTCATCAGATAAAGTGCTACAGCCATTGTTCATTGAAGGGAAGATTTAATTATAGTATCTTGTCAATCCTGTTCACCAACACAGCTGTTTGTGTGACAAATGCAATAAAGGCAACAGGAATGTCTTATATTAAACTGTAAGGCTGCACAGGTTGGTTACACAGCACTGCTTTGGACAGGGAAGGCAGGGCATGGTAATCTTCCAATTAATCATCACCATGACCCCTATTTGTATCCGTCACACTATTAAAAACAGAGGGAAACATGCCCTGGGCTAGCCAGACAAGTCTTACCATCACAACTGATATACCACACACCCCATCAGTCTACTATAGGCAGATCCAGATAAACTGCTCATTAATAAACGTTGACTGAAGGCAAAACCATCATTAAGTCAGCAAAACATATCAGAAAACACAGATGGAAGGCCTATGGTACATGCTTCCATTATAGTTTCCTATCTATTCTATGGGCGATAGATACAGTTTCTATTACAAATGTGTGAAGGTTACACATAGCAATACCACTAGCAATGAGCCCAGTGCAAATCATGTACTTTTCCCTTGTCACACCACCAGGTCTAAAGCCACATTTGATTAGGAATACATCAGAATTTGTGAGAACATTTTATAGAACTGAAAAAAGTGGCTCAGAGTCCACAGCCAAAGAAATATCAGAATTGTTCCACCGTCACCATAAACAGTTGATGCTACCATTAAGCAAATGCTGCAGTCATTACTGAAGAACACTGCACCCCATACATACAGCATACTGCACGGGACATCTGATTAAATACCCCCAAAGTTTCTATAGTATCCCTCATCGAATGCATCACAATGGCTCAGAAAATCTGAAGGATAAAATGAAGATGTTTGACTGTATGTAACCAATATTATTATTATTCAATATTATTCCAGAAAAGCACGGCTGTGACCAAAACGGATCACTAACTGAGTGAATGCTCCCCCCCCCCCTCCCTTCAAAACAGTTTCCAAAGAGCATGGCTTATCTGATGCGTTTTTGCAGGGGGAGCGGCAGAGAATGTTTGGAATACCCTGGAGCTTTCCATTAAATTCTTTATGTAAGCTCAGTGTTGGGTAATAGAGTGCACTTTAGGACTTTAATATATTTGATACGGTCTGTGACCATGCAGGCAGTCAGCAACAACCACCTCTGTTCATCAGTGTTGCTGTCCATTGGCCCAAGTCTAAATGAAGTAGCAGAAACAAAGGTTTGCAAAAAGGTCTTTCCGAGCTTCTTCAGCAAAATAGAAATCCAACGTTGACAAATATTTTCAGGTTCCGGAACAAACTGTAATAAATTACAGTATCCGCATCACATCAAACGTTCTTTGCTTTTGTAGGTGGTAAGGACGAGGCCCATTTTTTTAGGCAGTGCATACATCCGACCGTACTGAAACTACGACATGCAAAGCAAATCACTGCACGAGTAAAGACTCGACCTTGCTAATACTGAGAAGCATTCCAGCCACAGGTGAAGCGAGTGATCGATTCACTGACAAGAATTCCATCTTTGTTTCCCTTTCATTTGCCTCCCTCCATCACACCTATCCCCACAAAGCTATCAGGCCTTTAATCTACCACCATTCAGGAAATGATCTTCCAGATAAGAAGAATAACAAATCAAAATCACCATTTCACCCCATTAGAACAATGCAATCTGTGCTCATCTGTCATCAGAACAAAAGATTAAACCATCCAGTGTCTCTCAACTGGTCTAAGATTCTTAATTTTAATAATCAAACTCATACATTGTTGTTAGTATTCTAAAACCAAGGCATATACCCAATCACCCTAATTATAAAATTGGGGCACCTGACCCTGCTAATTGGCCATAATGAACAGGGTCCTGGATCACTGCATAGACCTAGGTATTACCTCACAGGCAGAGGGTATTCCCACTTGCCCAAACACGCTGCTCTGTGGAAACACTATCTTCCTAGCACATAATGATACCTTATAAGGCTGACCTTCACAGAACAATGCAGAAAGAGGTACAAAGAGAAGGCCTTGTAGCTTTCTCAGTGTGGCCAACTATCTGTGAGTCAGGCTGGAGAGCCTCCCTTTGTTATGGCCTCAATGAGCCCTCTTACAGGAGCGACAGCCGCCCATAGTGACTCCAGTTAGCACGCAGATGACAGGGCAGATAGACTGCGTACATCGTACTCTAAATGAGCCCTTTGTTCTGGGCCGTTCCAGTTTCGTAGGCAGAGGGGTATATTCTGAGAAGTGCTGAGCTGGGGGGGGAACGCAAGAGAACGCAGTCAGAGGCCCAATGAAAACCACAACAGGTTCGAATGCAGTGATGACTGAGTCAGTTTAGAGAAAATGTGAATATACACTGATAAAGGGGAATGTGGTTGCAGGTACTCTCAACAGAACACAAGTAGTCAAATTGTTACTTGATTCAGGTCTGGGTTGTTGTTTTGTTTTTTTTTTAGTATGGCAGTTATAAAAAGAGGGAATGGACTAAAATGGCCTGCTAAAGAATTTTTTGCATATTTCTCTTCACTCTTATTGCCACACAAAAGAAAGGACTTATCATCAAGTAGCTGTCAGGGAAGTCCTACAGTGCACCGTTTTGTGGTTTCTCTGTAGTAACAGGCCAGAATCAACTAATAAAGTGCTGGATGATTAACTAGCTGAACGATTAAACAGGCTGAACCAGATATAATACTGGAACAGGGAAAAGCAACTGAGCGAACAAACAAACTGTGCAGGGTAGATGCTGGACAAAAATCCATTCCATCATATCCTAGAGTTTATAAGCATCATAACTGTACACTATGTTACTCTGTTACATGAAGCTGTGCATGGACAGATGCCAAGAAGTTAGCTTTATAAAAGCCTCTGAATCACTGAAAAACCTGTGCGCACACGTAGGCCAAAGTTGTAAAAAAAAATGAAATAATGCAGAGCAAAATTATTTCAGGGTTTCAGAAAATGTCTAATGAATAAAACAAACCCTGGTCCACTTCCAAGTGAGATAGCAATAAGAATTCTCCACCAGATTTCTAAAAATCCAAACATTCTACGGCCTGTCATCTGCACAAAAATGATAATCTAGTGTATGCTACAGAAACACCCAACACTATCTGTACACTGCTGAAGGCTCTGAGGGAGTGAGAGCACCTATCAGATGTCAAAGGGGAGGGAGCATCAAAGGGCCTTGTAGGGACATTTGTCCCCAAGCTCACAGGGCGACACCCAAGCCTCGCAACTAATCTTGCAGCCCATCGCCCTCCATCTGCCTCCAGAGTATTAATAACAACTATGATCCCTCCACCCCCTCCCCTTTCCCTGTTGATATAGCAAACAATAACCTGCTCAGAATAAGAGGGTAAAGGTGAGGCATCTGTAACAGTCAGGTCATTAAACCCGGCTCCTCCCATACAGTGGACGAAGGGCCCACCTGCATCCTGAGCCAATCATGCACCCATGAAGGTGTCAGCAGCAGGGTCATTGTCATCACTCGTGCGCCACGATCACGAGGGGCTTCGAAGTGGGGCCAGCGTGCTGCTGGGATGCTAATGACATCATGTTACCTCGTAAATCGCTGCTCCTTCCAGGGCAGTGAGTGCAGAGGCCACTGGAGCCATGAGCTCATGAGCCTTCACTGCGATCTAAATACAGTAGCAATGTGTCTTGGCCGAAAAAATGGCAGCTATGTCATCTCACTGTACACATGATTTAAAAAAGAAAATGGCAGTATGACTCAGAGGTCAACTAAGGGAGCCACCTCAGTTTGCATCCAAGCATGCTTCAATGCAGTCTGCAAGGTTTCTCTGGACAGCAAACAAACTCCATAATTACACCTGCAAACGCTATAAGAAGAGTGTCATTATGGTTTGCTCCAACTGTGGTCCCAAACCTCAGCAGAAAAGTGTTGTTACTGGCTTGGTAGCTATGGGATACATGAACAACAGAGTTGGGCAATAAGGGAAGAAAAGAAGAGGTCATGACTGTGATGAGGTACTGTGTGCCGTGAGGTTGGGCTGGGTTACGTGTCGCCCTCTCCCTCTTGCTCTGCTGAGGGAAGCCCTGGACCACATTCCATGCCCGTCACCCTGCACTCAATCAGGACAATGTCACAGCCCAGCCTGAGATTATAGCCAAACAGCCTGCTACAGCACAGACACATACAAGCCCAGACAGGCAGCACTGGAGCCAGCACACACAGACCCACCCACAGACTGTTGAACGTCTGCCATGCTGGTGCACGTTAATGTGCTTACCAAGCTCCTAGCAGTCTGGTATCGTTTCTACCAGATCTACCAGATAAACTCTGCTCCTCCAAAAGGAGCAGATTTTATATTTTGCTACACAGTTCAATTCCGAAATTTTCAAAGGAGCAATTGGCATTGAAAATTCTAATTGGTTGACTTTGTGAAAAATGAGAATGGAAAAAAGAATGGTGTTTTACCTATACGCCTGCTGTGTGTTTGTTTACCCTAACTTGTTACAAAGTGTAGGATGTGATCCGTAAGGCAATCTGCTATGGAACTTTAGACTGCAAGTTAGGAAAACAACAGTAGCAGAACATGAGGCTAAACGTTAAAATGAGTGTTTCAATTCATATATTGAAACTACAGAGAACAAATGATATGCAATAACATTTGTAAATGTGGACTGACAACACTCGTCACCACTGCTAATAGGATGCATAGATATAAAAGACTTTAATCAACCTAGAACATTTAAAATATTTCCATCCAAACATACTGGGAGTAGAAATAAAGCATCCAAACCAAAGACAACAGCCCAGAGTGCAAACACTGGTACAGATGTGGGTATGGAGCACCCACTCAAACTCTCAAGCTCAGACTATGAGCTGGTGGGAGATGATGAAATTGCAGTTTTATGACCCACCCTATCCAGACAGTAGGTGAGTTGTGTAACTACACAGTGCCTCATATCCTGTAATGCCCAGGATATCTGTGACTATTTGCAGTGGGGAGATGCATAGGAGATGTCCTGACATTAGAGGGAGAGCCCATTAAATAGAATCCATGACCAATGACAAGTATTTAACTGAAAAATCCACATCAGGCTAGATATCTGACAACACTTAGGAAGTCATACAATCAGGTCTGATACCAGAAGAAAAATAAGTTAATAATGGAGGAAACACTCCCTATAATAAATGCTTTCTGTAAACAAGGCATTCCCATCAATAAGGCATGAATATCTGTGACAGATACCACTGACATGTCTTCTATCAAAAACACACAAAACTGCACATTCTTTTATGCACGTATGGGTCTGTGGGGAAGTGTTTTATGAAATGGGGCAATGGTCTACTAGGAAAGTGAACTTCTGCCCTCCTACAAACAAGGAAATACGACACTTCAATTTGCATTTCCAAGCTTGAGCAATTCAATTTCATATACCTTTTCATCACTCTTAACAAGAGAGAACTTGTCAGCAACGTAGTTAGGCTTGGTCTAGATTTTTTTAGCAAGATAAAATCACTCAGCGGAAGGCAGCGGGTCATATTCAAAAAGTAAATACTCTGTGACAGAAAGAAAAGGTGAAGCTCATATCAGACTACACAAAGTGTCAACTGGCCTAAAGTTTTGGCCAAACCTACTATCTGAAGAAGTTGCATAAGGCTAATGGAGGCTTAATTTGCTTTTAAGGGTAAGGTAAACAACCGAAATATTCAAACAGGCTCCATATGGCTGACATTTTAGATTTAATTTTAATGTTAAACAATGACAGTTATTGTAGAATAAGCATCCATCTTTTGGGTCAAATAAAGCTGATTCAGAATTGAGACAGGATATTGCATCATGATAATACAAACAAAATGACCAAAAAATAAATAAAAACCTTAGAGTACTACATCATAAGTACTAAATAAATATAGCATTTGGTATATTAGTCTAGAATACATCCTAATTTTTCATGTTAAGTACAGAGAAGGACAAAGAAAACCTGTTCAACAAAAGAAGTTTCAGTTGCTGACATCATGAGGTGAAGCATCCCACAGCACGCCATAAAGTCAGAGCAGAACACTGCAGCTATGATGTCAGGCAAATGTTGTTGCAAAAAGAGAAGTCTCCCAAATCTATGATGTCAATTATTGCACGCTCAAACATTATGTTCCTCTTTGTTTGACCACACAGATAAAAATTCCTACAATAACCACAAGCTGATGGGAGAGCAGTCAGCAACTCAAGTTCTTGAGAAGCTGGTTCCTAAGAGCAAGACAAACTGAATGAGCTCACTGGAATTCCAGACTAGTGCCTCCATAAGGTCACAGTTTTGCCTTCGCAATACCACTGTCTACTTTCAGCATTTCCACCAGGACCTTTAGGAGTGTGACTTTATCTTGCCTAAATTATGAAGCAAAAACATTTTTGATAAAAATTGTAATTTATATAATATATCGTTTATATAAGTATTGCCAGTGTAAAATAAGTCTAGAATTTTGTAAAATACTTTTAAAATACAGTACCATGCAGAAAGAGTGGCAGCACATATGTGGTTGACTTCACTGAGCACGCTTCACCTGATAAGTCTATTCAGTTTAAAACGGTCACAGAGGATTCTTTCTGTTGAATGCAAAGTGTGAAATTCTAAATGTTTGTGCCAAATTTTCTAGGCGAGTAACAGCAGTGTACTGTAGTAAGAGATGTAGAGATATTCAAAATTGAACAGTAAGTTTCGGAAAGACGTCCTTCGTCAGCTGATGAAGGACTTCTGTCAAAAACATTGTATACTTCAGTTTTGAATCTCATACTACAGTACACTGCAGTTACTCACCTGAAATCTTCTTTGGATTTATATAAGCACACATGCATACACATACACATATATACATATGCGCACGCGCACACACACACACACACACACTCACACACACACACACACACACACACACACACACACACACACACACACACACACACACACACACACACACACACACACACACACACCCAAACGAGATGACACCAATCTGATACTTTCACAAATCCAGTCTGAAAATAGAACAGCAGCACTTTGCAAAAGCACACTGCAGGTCCCGTGATAACAGCTAAATTAACTTTAGCACAGCTTATGCTTGGCGTTTAAGCTGTAGTTTTCTTCACATTAACAATTAAAACTATGTATTTTGATCCCTGTGTGGGGAGTAGGTTAACTGCATTATAGTGAGAGCATTTAAATGAGACAAAACAGCATATTAGCACTGTATACCGCCACTGACCCACAACCAACAGTGATTTATTTATTAATCTGTTCTTTAAAAAAAATAAAAAATAAAAATAAAAAAAAGCCCAGTTTGCCCTTGTTTCCACTCTGGCTGTGAAGTAAAGAAAGTTCAGGGTCAGGGAAAAGTGAAAAAACACCAGAAAACCAATAGAAACAGAGCCAGATAGGAGAAAGAAAAACCAAACAAGTGCACTCCTCTAAATTAACGAATTACTCTATGGCTTCCTTCAGTATATTAAAATCACTCGAAAAAGCAGAAAATTTGCTGAGTTTACCATTAGTCTGCTGAGTTTTAAGGTGGACTGAACTTTGAATAAGAAGATGGAGAATAAGAAATTAAGACAACTGTCTATAGATGGCTAGAAAGAATAACCATCTTTTAATCATCATCAGATTACGTTTCTACTGGTTTTAAGCGGAGGTGAAGTGAAGAAACACTCATAGAATAGGCAGGTCCACTCTGTCTACTCGTTTAGTGCCTGCTGTGGGGGTTGTTTAGTAGGTAAAACCACGATTTACCACTGTAAAATCACAAGAATTATAAGGTCAGTATTATGTTGATGTGGAATTATAGATGCAACCTAAGCGTCCTAATCAGAGTGTGTGCATGTTGGCAATCAAGCAGCTGATGACCAATGCAATAAATATTACTTCTCTAAGAGAGATGTATGGTATTGGAAGGGAAAAAATGCTTCAGTCTCAAACCAAGTTTAAATGTTTTTTATAATTTAAATTATATTTATCCTTCAAATCTGTAGAATAAATGCCTAAACTGTTTGGGTGACGAAGATAACTAGCAAAGAGAGAAATCTGGGAATTTCAATGTCTCATGAAAGGCAATGTTTACTTTAACACATCATGTTTCAGTATTTCACAACACTGACGTATCTCTTTTCTGGCTGAAATGGTCAGTACAGGACACAATTACCCCATCTACTTCATAGTCAATTTTTGTGAAATAGATATTGGAAGCACTTAGTGCAAGCAGATTTGGAATTAAGAGTTCTATGGCTTCTGGTCAGAAGTTACTGCAAGCACACTTGTATTTAGGAGTCAGTTTTAGTATGGAGTAGATAAGTAAGGAATCATTAATGAGGTGCTGTAAGAGACCTTTAAGAGAAAGAATACATAATTTACCTCAAGCTCCTTGATTTTGTCATCTGCAGTCTTTCGTTTTTCCAGTAGTTGATTATTAATTTCATCTTTTGACTGCAAGATAAACCTGTAGGACAGTAAGTGAATGTTTAAAGCTCTAAATGCAGAATCAACATAAAAACCTCATCAAAAGCCAGATGCATAATTTTAAATACATACATGCGTCCTACGCCTTCATACATCCGAGTGCTGTCGGGGAGTGAAGTGATTTCTACATGAGTCAGATTTGCGTGTTTCTTCATGCGACTCAGTTGTTCAATTTGCAGATCCGCTAACTTCACCTTTTGCTGCGTATCAATCATTTTGGCTTGCAACTCTGCAAAGGCCTGAGGTACAAAGAACAAATCGGTTAGTATTTTGGTCAGTTAGGTTTTATATTGAACTAGCAAATAACAGGTCTAACACTAATAAAATCGAAGCGAAATAAGCATGCCCAAAATACTGTATAGCCAAGCTGCACGCCAGCTAGCTATAGCATGCTTATCTAGCTAACGAGCTAGTTTGCATGACGAAGATACAAGTTAGGCTAACTGGCGACAGCCATAAAGCTGGATACAATCAAGACACAAATAAATAAAGATACAAAGATGGCATATAATATGTGCTTTGTGTTATGTAGCTAGTGAATCTGGTAATGAGCACTGTTAACCTAGCTAAGTAACCTACGTAGATGAATAACTAGCTGGCATAGGCTAGTTACAAGACACTTTGTGCTAACTAGCTAATTAAATTAAACTATGCTTTAACCCAAAACATGTCGCCATTCTTTACAGTAGTATGTCACACGAAGAATTTTCTCTATAATATTCATTCTCTTTTAACATAGTCATATAGCTACGGTTAGCGACAGTTAACTATTCGCTATGATTTACCTTCTTTAGTTCCAGGTCTACGGGAGCCGCCATGTTGCTAAAGGCAGCTGGTAGGACTACGCATGCGCGCCTTGGGAGGGCCGCGGAAGATTGTCGAGGTGTGGGATATGGTGAGCTAACTGGAGTCATGACAGACAATGTAGTATCCCCATTTCTAAACGGTGGTTTGGATCATTACGTCCTACTCTAGATTCCATACACTTTCTGGCATTCCTTTCAAGCCAAAGAATCCCTTTGTGGGTGACTTTTATCTGACTCTTCGCTTTGACAAGTAGAGGCAGTTACACATGCTGTTTTACTCTGAGCCTGTTTAGTCTCCACTTCATGTTAAGGTTGCTGTTAGTTTACTACCTACATGTGAAACGGACACTGTCTTATCAGTCGCAGAGTACGAAAAAAAAAGATTTTACTTTCATGATCGGGGGAACGAAATTAAGTAATTGACCAACTTCTCTTAAAACCGGAACGTTATTTTTTATTTTATTTTTTAAATCATGCATCAAATGCAATGTGACAAAAACATCTTCACGTCATCAATGACCCTGTTTGGTTGTCTGTCGAAGCAATATAATAACAAAGGGCGTGTGTTGAAAAATCGTGTGAACCTGCTTTGTCTATAATGTAACCTGTAGACATGCATCGATGAGTTTTTTTTAACTGTTCCCCAACGCATTCAGGCTGTATGATACAGTAACACAATGTACATTCCTAAATCTGAATAAGAATTTCATATGGTCCAAACACCAACTTGCCTACAGTCGCTCACCATAAAATTAAATAAAACTGCAGAGACATACTGCTTTTATTGTTGAGTCACCAACAAATGTTAAGCACAGATAACGATGATAATGTAATTGTGCTATGATAGTTTGGTTCTGCATTTTTGAAGTATGTTGTAACAGTACTCAACATGTGTTTTCGTGTTTTAAATATTCAATTTTATTCAACATAATTGAAACAAGTATAACATTTAAAGACTTTTTCATGTACCAAAGAGTAAACTAATACTGCCAAAATAAACCAACAGCTCTTATGTACAAAGCCTTTAAACAAAGTACCGTGCCCCCAGTGTTTCTGATGCATCTCTATTTTTCTCAGAACAGACATAAAACAAATCTTGTTAAGAAAAACTGGGGCTATACTTTAATGTATAAATTTAATGCATTATTAATAAATATTAATAAATATCCATAAATATCCATACGCTGCCATATCCTTAAATCCATATCTATAAACATCGAATCACTGACAATTTTTCAAGCAACAACACAAAGTATAAAGGGCAGTCCTTTTAAAATGTTATTTGATTTTACAGTAATAAATATCTATGTACATTTTAAAAAGCACAGTGCATTCAGTAAATGTTTAGACAGTGACATTTTTTTTGGGGGGGGGGGGCAGTAGTTGGGGGTTAGTGTACTACAGCACATTTCATTGTAAGTGACAGTGACACAGTGAGATCGATTCAATGAATGCCAGCAATAACGTGAAGGTACTTAGCCTTGTATTGGATGACCCATATATGAACCTTTCTTATACACAGTTTACAACCAGCTGCTCTAGTACTATTAGCCAGCTGTGCCACTTCATCGAGCTCAATAGAGGTTATGCACAATAGAGCTAACAAAAGGTCCAGAGTTGATTCTAGATGTGGCATAGCATCTGGTAAGTTTACATGAGGGCCATGTAATGTCAATATCAGTAAGACAAGCCATCACAAAGGGAAAACATTTTTTTTTTTGACACAATGTTAATAAACAAGAACTGAAAATGCCTGCCTCTGAGGCAGGGGTTAGACACCCTGTGACTGATGTCTGGGTTGTATACTTCAGGCACTTGATTGCAAAGAATTATCAAAAATTATTAAAGGACAATTTTATAAAATATTATATTTAGTGGTCCAAGTACTTATGTCCCCTGAAATGAAAGGACTACGTATGAAAAATGTTGTGGGTTCTATGTGGTTCACCCAGTCTAGATATAAATGCCTTCACATTAAAACTTATTTGGCATTTTAACCTCCAGTGTGCTAGAGTAAGATAAAATACAAGAATTGTGTCACTGCGCAGCTACTTACAGAGCACAACGTACATCTGACAAACTGACAAAACATTCAGTAAATATACAAAATGATTACATAGCAAAAATAAATAGTTAATACATAAATAAATAATTACTTGTTGGTTGGGTGTTCCAGACAGTCATGAATACAGACTGCACTATTTAAGATATAAATAAAAGAAAAAGATGAACAAATCTTGATTCAGCTACATTCGTTGATTTTCTTACTTCACTTCCAGTATGTTTTAGACATACAGATGCACTTATCTATGTTTTCTGTAAAGGATAGCTAAAGTCTCTAAGGAAAAAATGTTCAATATATCCTTCAAGGCAGGCTTGGAAAGTCATGTAAGTCCATGGACTATCAATTTCCTCCGCAGCAATGACAAGTTCTGTCTGTCTGGTGGGTTGAATATCAATTGAGGCAAAGGGTTCGGAATCTCGTATGAAATGTAGTAATCATTAGTAATAATTCAAGTTGAACAAAAACCTATTTGCCAAAATCTTGAATTTCCAACCATTTTTATCAGATTGTTATTTCCCCCCCAAAGGTATTCAGCTGAGATTTCTTACAGTACAGATTGTCCTTTATGAATTACAGTACTCACCCTGCATTATCATCACTACTATACAGTGGCTGCTTCAAGTCTGATTTTCTCTTCACTTTCTACATCACAGTCATTTTTTCTGTGGTACCTGTAATGGCACATTGTATACAGTTATTTCCTTATTTCTTTGCATTGGAAAAACAAAGCAAAGTATGTTAAATCTATATATAAGTATGTAAGTACTAACCTGAAGGCCAGTAAAATGCCAATGATGGTAAGACACATTAAGGACAGAACCACTGCCATTATGGCCAAAGCTGTGGTCTGGTTGTAGTCTTCAGCTTCCTTACCGACAGGCAGACTCAGCGAGTGGCACCTCTCTCCTGTGTATCCTGCCTCACATCTGTAAGATGAACCCATGCAAGGTCAAAATATAAGACCTCAAGTATGAACAGTATTTTTTAAAAGATAATGCTTGACTCACTACCAACCTGAAGAGCCCTCTAAATTGACTCCCAGAAATATCAGAGATCAGGGAACAGAACAATGTGAGAGTTACCTGCAAGTTGGATGATCTAGTTCCTTCATGTACTGACAAACCCCATGAATGCAATAATCCCTGTATTTCTTCCTCAAACAGGGGTCCTTCTTGCCTTTGGCCTTTCTTTTGCCAGTCCTTCTGTTCTCTGTATTGAGCATCACAGTGGAATCCTTAGGTTGGGTGGAAAATCCCACTGTAGAGCAAAAGAAAGTAGTCTAGTTTAAGACAAAAATAATTATAATAAATCACAGCTAAAATATCTCATAACTTCTACAGTATATATGAAACCACCAATGCGTATTATACTTCCTAGAGTTGATGAAAAGTGGCAAATACTGGCCTATACAGTTAAGACAAGCATTTAAAGAAAACGTGCTATACATGTAGCCTACTGGAACCATGCTTTTTATATCCAAGATGATGTGTGGCACAATTCTCTTTCAAGAAATTCCTTAAATTCCGCTGTCTGACCTCTGGGATAGTCAACCTCGTAATCCCCAGAAAGATCGTCTTCACTTTCGTAAAGGTATTCATCGTTGTCTATCTGATGAGCCGTACTGCTTATATCATCTTCACTGTAAAAAAGATTCACCACCGTCGTTTTGGGTTTCGCGCTCTCATCCGTGGACGCACCCTGAGACACCTTGAGAGAAACTGTAACAAAACGCCAGTTAACAGGTGTATCATATGTTATGAGAAAAAAAACAAAAAAAAACAAAATGCAAGATTGTTCAGGATTAAACGTTGTGGTATCAAAAATAAAGCTTCCATCGCTTGTTAGGTTAATTAAAGCAAACCTACTCTAATTGTTAGGGAAATCATGTGAAGTTTAATCCTCGCCTAATTTATGTGCTTAAGTGTAATTCGTAGCTGTCTACTTAAAACTCACTGAAACCTGTTGTATTAAATACCTACCAAGGCACTGAATGAAAAGCAAAACAAGTCTAAAACTATTCATATTCCTAATCGATTGTGAAAATGGTATCGTATCCAGTTAATCCCAGCGTCAGCCTCAGCGTCCTATTCGTCCCCAGCTCCTTTGGCGACCTAGCTCGAAATGCCCGTGCTGCGTGTGTCGGTACTCTATGAGTCGGCTGGCACAGAGATCATCGTTGCACTGCCTCTTCAGTTATATAGGCACACTGCATAAGCACACTGCAAAGTGTAAATTCCACCATGATTCACGACCACACCTAATCAATCATTGCATATAAAAAAAGATAACGCAATTGTGACTTCTTGTTCGAGGAATTAAAACGCAATATAATCCACTCGAAGAATCCATTAGTATTCTATAACACTGCAGCTAAGACATTTACCTTTTTACCGCAAACTAAGTTAGGTTTCTATTAGGTTTGCTCTCGGGAACATGAATGGATATGCCCCGTAAATTTGTGCGGATTTTTATTACTATCGAGCGCCACCTTGCGCACGAACTGCTGAGCACTGGCCGCGTCAAGAATACAAAGGAAACTGTTGCCCAAACGTTACCAAATCTTTCTTTAACTCACACCAAATCTAGTCCAGTGCTATGTCGTTAAACTAATTACCATGATTAAACCATGCACAGATAATCACCTGTAGTTTCCATTTAGAAAAGATAATGGAAATAACTGACCTAAGTGGCTAAAATGGTTTAATTTACATTTCACAAATTCTGTGCTACAAGCAAATTAGTTCACATCAAGTCCACACACAGTATAATCATATGTTTATTAACCACATGTACTAGAGAAACCAGTAACAGATCATGGGAAGAAATGGTCTAACTAATAATTATACATTTAAAATATCTAACCCTTTTGTATCAAATTAGATGAAAAAAATTCCATTAAAGTTTTTAAAAATTACACATAAAAATCCATACTCAAAACATTAAAGTACTTATTAAAAGAACCGCATTCTACAGCCAATGTACTCAGCATTTGTAATATTTACAACAATAAACTTGGTTTCTGGACTGCATGTCTACAAGGCAGAAGCTCATATGCCAGAAGCACACCACTGTACTCAGCTGTTTGGCCAAATTCAGGCCACAGAAACTGACTGCAGTGTCAGGCAACAGAGGTGCACAGAGGAGAAAGGACTCCTACGCTCCACACACACACACAACAAACTCTTGGGCCCCAATATCTTGGCATTCTGAACAAAACATGTCCTTTCAGCCCCAGCTGTGTTTGGAGCACCACTTGGTTGCTCTCACATGCCCCACCCCGCTCCCATGCTCATGCCGCCATTCATGCCCATTGAGCCCCGGCTGCTGCCGTAGTAACTGTTGTTCTGGTTACCTGATAGGAGACAAAAGTGCATGTTAGGACCGATGAGATAAAGCAACATCGGCACAAAGGAAGCTTGCTTGTTAAACATTTCAGTATAACTATATTTTGGTTTACTCACTATCGGAGTGAGTATAATTCAGTACAGCAATACTGAAGTACGAATACGAATGTATTTACTGGGTTCATAGATCAGAAGTCCACGTAAGCAGCTGTGCATAGACAATGGAAGAATGACTGCTCCACAGCTGACACTTACTGTAATTATTGTATCCCCCCATGCTGGACTGGTTATTATACCCTCCATTGTAACCACCTCCCATTTGCTGACCCCCAGGCCCATATGAGGAGTCATTACCTGCCAACAACGGAAAACAAAAATACACGCAAGTCACATTTTAGCAGACTGTCTGGATGTCTCAGTATCTAGAACCATTTTCATCTAGGCAATCTTTGCTGGTGGGTTTGTATCAAGGTGAGAATTTGAGGCCCATCGCAAGTTATGCCTCCACTAATTCGCGAAATCCAGTTCTCTCCACTGCGTTTAACTCACCCATTCCTCCTACCACATGACCCCCATAGCCTCCATTATTGCCCCCAGCTGTCGAGTTGAGGAACAGCTCGATATAGCGATGCTCTGAAAGCATAAAAAGGCAAGCCGATAAGAAAATGGAGAGAATAGTGGTAGGAAGTCACAATCGGGCTGTGATGCAGTGCTCACGCATGTTGGCCTTGTCTTTGGACATGGCAGCCACAGCATCCTCGTGGGTGGCAAACTCCACATCAGCCTCTCCGGTCACCCGCCCGTCTGGACCAACCTCCACGTGCACACGGACCGGGTTAAGAGGGGAGAAGAACTGCATTGGGGGGGGGGGGGGAGATTTCTTGGATTAAAACCTTATGATGGATCAGTGATGGGAACAATGCTTCATATTAGCCTTTTCACACAGATCTGGCCGCGAAGACGTCCGCTTACACTGTAGATGTCATTCTCCGAGGCACGGTACGGAAGCCCTCTCATGTGCACACAGTGGCCAGTCGTGCTCTGAAAGTTGTTTCCACCATCGCGGTATGGAGCATCCGACACTCCTGGATGCAAGAAGTTTCGCATGTGAGTCATTCATCATCAAAAATGGGAAATAAACCAAAATGGGTCTAATCAAAGTTTTTTGTTCACGGCATAATCCTTCATTTAAAAGCATGCAAAACAGGATACAGTCAAAACAGAATGAAATGTGTGGAATTCTGTACAGCCTTTAACCAAAGCAAAGCAAAGTTGTTACACCCTCTAACCAGAATGCTCTCACCTCCGCCATAGCCCCCTCGGCGTGTCCTGTCGAAGGACCCCCCACGGCTCATGCTGTTGTAACCACGCCCGGCCCCTCCGCTGGGCCTATCGTACGGGCCTGGTCTCTGCACACCCATGCCTTTGCGGGCGGGTTCATAGTGCGTCCTCACCTCAGCACGGCTGCTCTTGAAGATTTCAATGTACCTACGTGGGCAACCACAGTTGTTCCAAGGCAGTTTCTGATGCAAAGACCCAAAACAAACTGAAACTTTCTATAAGGCTAAGCAAGACATCATCCTCCAGGACACTTGGTAATGCAGGTGAGGACTTCAGCCATGAATACATCATCAATTACCACCTTTTGGACAAAACATCTCCAGATTGGAAGGTCACTAAATGGCCAAGAGTCATTCTGTAACCCCTTGCATCTTAAGAATACTAGCCAATTCTAACAAAGCTGAATCAGATAAGAATCTGATGCATTTTTCAAGAACTCGTACTCTGCAATGCACCAACAAATAAAAACTCCTTAGTTACCCAAGCAGCACAGCAGTATAGAAGCGTTAGCTCCTTGGTAATGCACTTCCGCACTGACACCCAGGCTGACCAAGGCTTTTGTTTTTATAGAATATTGGAAATAACATCCTAACATTTATCATTCATAAGTTAGGGACGAGGCAATTTTTTTTAAAAAGGAGTCTTCATTTCTAAATTGTTATTTTAATTGTTAAATATGATAATGGCCAGAAATCTGAATACTAACCATGTGTAAAACAATGCATGTTAAAGCAATAAATAAGTAAATAAATATAAAAATTATCTAAATGTCCTCTGCTGGAGGTGCATGCTTGTCCATGTGACTTGTGCATGTTAATTACGTACAGTTATTAAATCAATGCAGGCCATTTTACCAGGCACAAATTAAGCCAAGACTTGGACTAAATTAGACAGCCTGTGGGGAACACTCCACAAGTATTTTAGTTAGTCTTAGGCTTGACTTAACTAATGTCCAGCAAACAGCCCTGAGAAGGTTACTAAAGAAGGCGAACGCCACTAGAAAAGCAGCTGAACCCGCCAACCATCCCCACCTGTGCCCTATTCTTTCCTTGTGTTTCTTTAGAGCCTTTTCAGCTATATCCTGTGAAGCAAACTGCACGAAGGCCTCCCCCGTACTCCTCCACATGTAGTCCACCGGCAATGTTATCCCATTTGGCACGATTTCCAACCCTTCAACCCAAGGACAGATAACCCCAGCAGGGGACATTAAATCACATGCCCATTCAAACCGTTCTCTCTTTTCATCTTTTTCTTTAAATCAATAACATAAATCACAGTTTACACACACACACACACACACACACACACACACACACACACACACAAACACCCCGTGAGACCTCAGTGCACTGAACAGCTGTAGCTGAAGGATTCCATCAGTTTTCGCAAATGACCTACATTCTTATTGTGTTTCTTCTCATATGAGTTTTCAGGATCAAAAGGCAAGTCTTTTATTTTACACTGGTTCAGAGATTACGGAAATACATCCACCCCTAAAGGCAGTGTCGGTTAAAAAAAAAAGAATGGACTACTAGGTTAAAAAAAAATATTAATCACACACAAAAAGCCCAAGAGACACTCACAGTTCTACCTCAAAAACTTAATAAATATAAACAGCATTCTCTGCTATCGATCACGTCTACTCGAGTGCAGTGGTAACTATGGGACATAACTTGGGACATACCTGAAAAGAACTGTACAATCTCCTCCTTGCTACAACCAAAAGGCAGGCCACGCAGACGCACCAGCCCATCTCCCTCTGTCTCTGGGCAGTTTGGACCAGTGTGCTTAAGAACCCAATCCATCTCCACACTGTTGGACTTAAATACTGAAAGGAAAAGACAACAGCTTGTCAATGCCAGACACTTCATAGCCATGAATCAGTACCGTCAGAGTCGAGTGCACCAATCAGATCCATACTTTCCACATATCTATGGCCCATGGTTTCTCTGTCTTTTTTGAGTGCCTTCTTTACGTCTTCCTCTGACTCAAATTCCACAAAAGCCTCTCCACTCGGCCTGCCTTCTCGAGTGTAGGTGAAATGGACACTTGTGCCACTGTTAGCAACTTTGCAATCTGAAAATGACATCGACATCGATCGATGTTATACGTACAACAGCCGATCAAAATCAAGTTACTAGCCGCGACATACCACATTCGTACCTGCAAAAAATCTGGACACTTCGTCCACAGAGCATGACCACGGCAATCCCCTGATCCTTGCGACAAATCCCTCCTCGTCCGACATGGTTACACAATACGTCTGTAAACATAACAGTATACATACAAATCAAAATTGGGACCGTTTCCTTCCCGTGACTATATATAAAAGTGTTAACAAGGCTAGCTTTAGCTAGCAGGAGTGGGGATCTACTTCTTACATATCCTACAGATAGCTAGCTAACCCACCGTTTTAATTTTCCATTCTATTAACAAGAGAATGTTGGTCGACTCGTAGTCAAGTAAACCTAAAAAGCACCTAGTTAACCTAGTTAACTAGCTAGCCAACAATGCTAAAAGCTAAAAGAACAAAGGCATATGGCGCTGTCCAACAACAAAACCCAGGCCTCAAAACCTACATCGCTTCGTTTTTTTTTTTCTGCGATCTGGCATATTTTGAATCACACCATAGCCAGTTCTCTTTTTCAAAACAATTTTACAAGTAAAACGTTAAGTACTGTGCGTAATTAAAAAAGAAAAGAAAAGAAAAGCTACTTACAGCGTTCACAGTGGCTGTTGCCTATCCAGCGTGGTCGACTTCCTTTTTGAGCATCTTCCGGTTAGCGTAACCCATCTGTTCTTCGCGTTGGTAACTTGGCCGGTTAGTTCCGTTAAGGTGAGCATCACCTAGTGGGCCGTCCTCTGTACTGCAGCAGGCACACCGTCAAAGCCTGTGCTGGCCTGTGTAGTGCTGGCCTGTTCATTGCAGCAAGTACACCGCCAAATCCTGCAAATCTGAAATACAGCCCCGCTCTGGTGGTCCAGACGCTGACTTCGAAAACAAAACTCATTCCAGGCTATTTGCGAGTCTAAGAACTGGGAACCGAGAACGAATGATCAAATGACTTTCTCCTTCAGTAATAACATATTGGCTTATCTACGAGTTAGACCAACTATAATATTTACACTGCTTGCGACATGTGGATAGAGCGCAGAATTAAGAATAATTCTTAAAATAAGAAAAGTCTGGAGGATGCGGGCATCGATCCCGCTACCTCTCGCATGCTAAGCGAGCGCTCTACCATTTGAGCTAATCCCCCACTCACGAAAATGTCACCCATATCAAGAGGAGATTATTACGCACTGAAAACTATGCATTTACTAGGATTTACTAGGATTTTAAAAACCGTAAACGTAATAAAGCATTCACTGAGTCTCTTTAGAAACTGACAATTAATTATTCAACAATTCTAGGTCCTTGAGCCTCTGATGCAGTTGCAATATGTCGATGGTAGATGGCACTATTTACTGAGTATCATTATGTACAGGTTTGGAGAAAGTGGGGCTACATCTAATTGTCTTTTAACATCAAAGTATAATACATATAACAGAGTATAATATAACTGACTTATTAAAAACACACACACATCTGATTCTGACCCTCTAAACATTGCAGTATGAAACTACTGACAGAGACTTCTGGTTTTCTCTTCAGCTTACTTACTATCTCTATATTATAAAACAGTCTGTTGAATGAGAAACAAAACAATGAGATTCAAAGTAATGGTGCACTCTCAAAGTAACAGAATAGTGTAGGTGTGGACTATTAATGGATTACTTAATCTGTACTCTGTACTCAGAGGTTTTAGATGAGTGTTTTAATGAAGGCATTCGTGTGATCAAACAAATTTGATCAACATAATACGCGACAATCTTTATACATGTAACAGTAAAACTTCACCAGTGTGTTCTTAGCATATTGCAAGGAATATCACAATTGAAATATGTAGTGATACACTGGCAATATAAAAAATCTGCTCAATTTGTTTTGTTGTTGTTGTTGCACACTAAAAATGGCAATGAATAGAAAATAGAGGACTCAGAGATGTTCAGTACTTTGCATGTTCTTCTCTAGCCTCTATGATTTCCCACACTGCTGATATACTTTTAAAAGGTATTATTTATTAATCAAAAGAACTGGTTCTCATGCATACTGCACTGTTCCTCTTGTAGTATCTTGAAGGACATACAAGCTGTTCTTACTAGACGTAAGTGAACTTGCAACTGGCTAAGTATCCAATTACTCTTACCCTTACTCTACCTCTACAGAAATTCTTCTTCTACCTCTAGCTGTTCTTACTTGTCTTCCATGTGTCTTCCACATCTTCTTCCATGTGTCTTCAATCCCAGTGGTCACATCTCACAGACCCCGAAGCCATAATGCAGAGGCTATGCTAACAGCAACCTCCTCTACCCCACATGGTGTCCTCAGTCCAAAACAGTGGCGCTAGGACTCTGGAACTGCTAGTCTGCTGTCAAGAAAGCTGACTTCATCTTAGCTTTGGCCTTCCTTCATTCTTTCCATTTCCTGGTCCTGGTGCTAAATGAGACCTGGATCACTCCAGAGAACTCAAGTCACACCCACTGCTCTGTCCTCTGCCTATGGTTTCTTTTTGTACTCCATGAGAACCTGGCAGGGGTGGTGGTACAGGCTTACTTCCGACTCAGAAAAGGCCTTTCACTGTCCCATCTTAGTATTTCATCATTCAAATTCCCAACCTACTCCATTCTAGACCATCAGTCAGTATTGTAGCATCTGGGTGGAAGAAGACTCGAGATGTGGCACTTCTGCTCATGAACACTGCTTTATTTGTTAAAGTGCACACAGAAAACAGGCAAAATGGGAACTAACTTAAATGTGGGAAATAGGGAAGGTAACTAAAATGAAAACACAAATCAAAGAAGGTAAACTAAAGCCGTGTTGAATTAACTAACTACAAAGGACACCACTAAACTAAATAAATGCACACTTTCACGGCTGGCCTCTCCTAGCATGGCCTGTCTCATGCTGTTTCATTTTCTCCTTTGCTGTTCCAGTCCTTGTTTTGTTTTTTTCTGTTTTCATGAGTTGCACCTGTGTCTAGTTAAGTTCTCATTACCTTGTGTAGGTAAACCCTGACTTTTTGCCTGTGTTTTTGCTGGTCATTGTTAATCCAAGCCTCTGTGTGTGAGTCATAGCCTATTTTTTATTTTTATTTTTATTTTTATTTTATAGCCTGCATCTGTGTTTGTCTTTGTGTGCGTTTGTTTGTTTGTGAAGATGTATTCCTGGACTCTCAATGTTAGTAAATTGACCCTGGACTGTGACTATGACTCTGATTATGGATTTGCTGTTAATAAATACCACTCTTCTTGGCGCATGCATCTCCTAATCGCTCTGTTACACACACAAAATTCAAATAATAAAATAACGTGAAAGAAATGTTGTCTGCAGGGAGGCAAACAGCACGTTTGGAGTCCCTAATATACCGTGCACAAGCAGTTTTGTAGCAGAGCAAAGCTGAATCTCAGCAAGAGCAGAACAAATATGAGTGAACATGTATGTTTTGCATGTGAGAAATCTGTGAAAGCAATACCATTAGCTCTGGTGTTTATCTTCATCTTATCAGTCCAATTGTTTCTTTTTAGTTTGCGTTTCTTTATTTGTCTTCTTCTGTTTACTTTTCTTTGTCATGTGCAATATGGTTGGAAAATAGGTGAAGACAGATTTTTATTGATGGTGGTTGTTTATCTGCCATTGCTTTTGAAAGGTTCCTGAAGCCACTCACTGATTGCACTTGACCTGAGACCATACGCTTGAACTAGCAGTGAGTAAATATTCCTCCTAGCTCTGACTAGGTGTTTTGTTTCTCTGTAGTGGATTCATGCGAATGGTGTTGGGAGGTGTAAGTGGAGTCAGAAGAGCCTGATTTTTTCACATTTTCTATCTCATGTACTACAGTGGCAGTTTTAGCAAATATGACAAAAAGTTATTTTTATAACATACTGTTGCTTTCATGCCTTCAAAGCTAAAGCATAAAAAAAAATATTCCCCTCTCCCCCGGGCATTCTCTTTTCCTCAAGCTCGGGTCTCTACCAGAGGCCTGGGAGCTTGAGGGTTCTGCATATTATCTTAGCTGTTCCCAGGACTGCACTCTTCTGGATGGATGAAGATCTTGGATGTAGTTCCTGGACTCTGCTGGAGCCACTCTACCAGTTTGGGGGTCAAAGTCTCTAATTTTCTGATTCTGCAGGAACCACACTTTCATTCACCTTCCACATCTTATTTAGCTCTTCTTTAAGCTCTTTTCTCAAGCTTTTGCCTTGTTCCTGATGTTGCTATCTCTTGGGATTCCAATATCTATCACTACAGCCCTCTCCTGCTATTTATCACTACTATGTTCAATTGGTTAGCCATTACCATTTTGTCAGTCTATATCCCACAAGATCTTACATTGGTAATTCTTCACCACCTTCAGGGATGTATCCTACTTTGACCTTGGAACTTACAGCCCGTATTTGGCACAGAGATTTCTGTATACTAGGCCTGCCACTTGGTTATGGCGTTCTATGTATACTCTGCCTGCTAGCATCTACCGTGCCACTGTTATGTGCTGGATTATCTCAAAGGCACAAGGACAATTATACAGTTGCTAATAGAAAAGCATCAGAGATGAAATCCAAACTCAAGCTTAGAGACAGTTCTTGGGGTCTAGCTTCTTTGGCCAAGTGACTGACCACACAAACTGTATTACTGGCTCATTATTGTCTAATCTTGAAGCTGCCCAGAGTCAATAGTGACTTCACACCATCCATCATTACAGATTTCTTCGTCGTCTGTGTTCTGTCGTCATAGAAACACCATATCACTGTCTTACTGGGTCTTCTGACTGGGTGTGGGAGAGGACGTGCTATTACAGGCTGTACTTCATACCAGGGACTTTGGGTAGTTTTGAATGGTAGAACCTGTCATTATACATACCTGGATGCATTTCTCTTTGCAGGTTTCTCCACAAGAATTGTAAGAGTGGTTTATGTCAGGGGAGCAGCTGAACCTGATGGAACATTCTCTTTGTGTCTCCACTGACTGCCTCATGGTGTTCTCTAAAGCAGATTAGCTCTCCTAAGAGGGAGGGCCCCAGTGTGGGTTCAGGACGTAGAAGCTTATTATGATTCTCACCCTTGTAGACAAAGGAGCAGTTGAAAACCACTCGAGGCCCGCTATTATACAACAATATATGATGAAGAATATACCAGGATTCGTCATATTGCTCCACCTTCGGCTGCGATAGTTTGGAGATTTAAAGTGCTGGATTTCTTAACAATACTTCACCCAGTTTGGATTCTTTCACCAATCGATGCTGTATGCTGAGGAGTTGATCTATCACAGCCTCTTTGGGTGCTAGTAGTGCAGGTCTTTACTCAGCCAAATGAGGGCTGAGCTGATAGACGATGGCTGACAGACATCATAGTGTTAAGCCAGCATCATGATGCCAAACTTCATGGACGTGCCAAATCCTAAGGTATTACCCAGTCCTAAGAGACATAACAATGTACTCCATCTGATTATATACAAATTGTTTTAGGTTCTAACTTGTTAACTGCAGCTTCCTCCCACTTTGAACTCATCACATCTTTGTTGCAATAGTAAGGCAGAAAATATAGCTTCCAAACAGCATTACACAATATAAGGGTGATCCATTTACATCGGAAATTCTGGTGAAGTAAATTAGTCATTAAATGGATTTTGGAACTGTATTCATAGGACATACTTTGTATATATTCTGTGTGTGCCCACAAGAACAATCTAATCTATTAATTAGATTAATCTTGGATGTAGTGAATGTAAACAAGATTACATTACCCATTCCTCAATATTATTTTATCATGATGTGCTGTGATTGCATGACATTGCATGATTGCATAATTTACCTGATCTATGTCTTTTAACATCTTTCCTCCAAATCCTGAAATGTTACTAGAACACCCAGTTTCATCAGTCATACGATTGCCTCTGTCAAGACCATGTATGTTCCACCACAGCTGTCACCTTATCCTGCAAAGACACACCTCCAAATCATTTGGTCCTTTCCACCTCTTCTATCAGACTGTGACCACTGTTTCTGATTCAGATGCCTGCAAGCACAGAGCCCCTTCAAATCATTCCCTCTCCCTCCCGAACATAGTTCCTGTCCCTCTAAATATTTCTTAAGCTTCATCTCTCTCTCTCTCTAGTTCTGGCTCCTATTTTTGAGTTGGATTCAGAGGACATGGTTCTGTTGCACAGGGCATTGCAAGCTGGAGGGGGGGGCATGGTTGACCTTAGCCTTCAGCATGTTCTCAGCCAGGACTGACTTTCGATAGGTGCTGCCCTGTCTCCCTCAGAAAATAAATAATACTAATGACAATGACAATGCATTAAAAAACATGCATATATACTTCCCTGCAGAGGTTTATGTAATAATAATAACAACATTATGCACGCATGTACCTGGCAGGTGGCTGACAGGACACAAAGGCTCATCCTCATGCAGCTCCGCAGAAAGGCTGGCTGGCTAATCACAGACAGAGTTGCTCAGCCCTGGGTTTATTTGCTGAGACCTCCCAGGTGACGCAGCTGATACGATTTCGGCACTGTTTGTAAGAAACAATATTAACATGTTAACTAAGTAATTTAGTAAAAAAAACCAAAGATATATTAAAAAATTACAAAGCTTATTAAAAGCTGGCAGTGAAATGATTCAGGTGGTATACACCGCTTTGCATGTCCATACTTTCTAATCACAATGGCCTCCTTGCTTCCACGTATCATGTCTGTTTGGAGAGATATTTCCATGGCAGAGCTTGAGTACACTTGATTTGTCACTTCTGAACATGCCAGATTTGCTCTACCCTCATCTTGTCCAGTAAAGGGAAACCAATAAGGTTTCTGAAGTAGATGGTAAACAAGCTGCATTGTGGTCCCCTCCCCATGAGTTCTCCATTCGCAGTAGAGGGCCAGATCTTTCTCAGTAATGCACTTGTCCACCAAAGCTTCATGATAAACAGCACAACCTCCTATTTTAGCTGCTCACTTACTGCTCAAGGCAACTGAGCTATCTCAAAAAGCCCATGTTGATCAGTAAGCCATGAACACATGGGCTGAGCTTCAGAATGTGCAACCTGCAGACACCTTCTGAATGAAAGTGCCAGATTTTCACCGTGATTTGGAGGACGGCCCACTGCAGTATTCATAGTCCTCTATACTGGAGTGGGAATTCACATCGAGGACCTTTGGTGAAGCCACAGCAGCCTGGCTGCAGCTCTTCATGAGACTGGTTGCTGTCAGCTTCAGGCCTGGTCCCTCCTCAGCACACAAAAGTTAGCCAGACCATTGTCCCTAGCCAACGTCTTGTCTATTCCTGCCAACTTCTCTTGGATGAAATTACAAAAAAGGAAGTCTTGTCCTTTTAGTGACAACATCACAGCAAAAACACCAGTGGTGAAATAACATTTACTTTTTATGTACTATGCAAATGTTTTAGACAGGTGTGGAAAAAATGCTGCAAACTAAGTGCTTTCAAAAATAAAAATGTTAATAGTTAATTTTTGTTAATTAACAAAATGCAAACTGAATGAACAGAAGAGAAATCTAAAGCAATATTTATTAATTGACAAAAATAAACTTTTAACACTTCTATTTTTGAAAGCATTCTGACATTGCAGCATTTTTTCCACACCAGCCTAAAACTTTTGCGCCTTACTATAGACTTAGACTTATAACTATGCTTAGACATAACTATGCTAAGTATTACTAGAGTTTTAATCGTGTGGTTATAATACATTTATGACAGTACCTTTAATGTAAATTACATTATTTTATATTCTGTTCTGGTCCCTTTTTTGTTAGCGTCCATATGCACAAATATGGATAGAATAGCCTTGGTGTGGTCCAGCTACCCCGTGATGTCTCCGGCATACACAGTCAGCAGCCAGCAACGGGTGCTGTGGGCTGGGCGAGTCACTGCAGAGCGCCGGTGAAAGGCTGGGGCTGGCCCACTCTTCCGAGCCCTGAGCCAGACGGCTGTCCCATCCCTCCCCATGAATCTCCTTCTGCCGTTTGACCTGTCAGGTAGGGGCTGTTTGCTAGAGTCCTATCCCACAGCTGCTGAATGACCCTGATGACTCATGTTTGCTAGAGTCCTATCCCACAGCTGCTGAATGACCCTGATGACTCATGTTTGCTAGAGTCCTATCCCACAGCTGCTGAATGACCCTGATGACTCATGAGATCAAGATTCTGTCATTACAGGTGTAACATAGCTTCCATTTTCAGATGGCCTCAAGAAAAAATTGCACATTAAAACGTCGAATAATTCACATCGTTCAGTTTCACATTCGTCAGACCTTTTGATAATTATGAGGTAGAGTAACTTTTGTCTCTTTACTGAGTCTACATTATGTTGTAATATTTAAATTTTTCAAACTAGGTTTTCGAAACTCTAGTCCACAGAATAATACATTCTGGACACTCACAGTTTATTTTCATGTTTTCGAGGCGCATTAATTAGTTTTTAAAATGGCAAAATATTCCCATCTACAGGCTACATTACGGTACTGCAGCTTCACGTAAGGTGGAACGAACCTTTCATTTTAAAAAAGATGGCTAATAAGAAACCGGCTTCAACTTCATCATTAGCATAATTTTCGCGTAAACTTGCGGTATTGCTCAAGATTACTTTATCTTCGGCAGGGACCTATTTGGCACCCCGTTCTCTTGTTTACGAAAACTAATGGAGGATGCGGGCATCGATCCCGCTACCTCTCGCATGCTAAGCGAGCGCTCTACCATTTGAGCTAATCCCCCGGTGCAAGGACAACCGTCCGTTCATCCACCTGGTTAGTTATGGTTAAATGGTGCAAAGCTGTCATGATTACAATATTATGTATTAAAAGGCAGGAGACCCAGTGTAGTACGGAGTCCAGTACTGGCATCATTAGCTATCTACATGTCTGCACCATATATTTGTATATATACGTCTATAAACTGCACCAGCAGAAAAATAAAAAATAATAATAATTAAACTTCCGGTATGCATTTTAAATCAAAATAAAAGCTGAGTAGTTCTGTTTAAAGACCGCATTAAGTGAATCCTTTCTGTAAAGCGATTGAACTTGTACCACCTCGATATTACAAATAGTTGTTAACCTCGTGGCATAGTCTGATATGACAATGGGCTGTATTAAAATGTATTTTGAATGGATATGATAGCTATGTGCAGAGGAGTAGTGAGAAAAGACATGCAAAATTACAAAACTGGGATAAGCTTATGCTACTAATTAATTTAGATAACGAGCTAATGCAGTTAGTCTTTATCTTTGTTATCCACCGATCACTTTTGTAGGCAAATCAATAGCAAAGAAAGACACGCTAATACGTGCAATACCTTTTTTTAAAATAAGGAAAGTCGCACAATTCACAGGTTCCCAAAGAGGGTATGATGGTATGATTCAATGTATTGGCTTAGTGTTATTCAGGGACGTCAGCATCAAGTTATAAAACATCCTGATTCCACACAGACAGTTTATTAGTGTACATTATGCAGAAATTTTAAGTATTTTAAGTATTACTTTGTAATCTTATTAGGCAATATCAGAGCAATGTTTGAACACACCACGAATTATTCACGCATAGCACAAATGCAACTAAACAAATGCAACTAAACATATATGTTTAGTTGGCATTTGTGCTATGCGTGAATAATTCGTGGTGTGTTCAAACATTGCTCTGATATTGCCTAATAAGATTACAAAGTAATACTTAAAATATCTAGAATATCTAGATAGATAGATAGATAGATAGATAGATAGATAGATAGATAGATAGATAGATAGATAGATAGATAGATAGATAGATAGATAGATAGATAGATAGATAGATAGATAGATAGATAGATAGATAGATAGATAGATAGATAAACAACACAAGCTACACAAGCTACTTGTGTTCTGGACTTTTATGTCAAAGTTCCACTGGAAAATCCAGACACCGGATATGCTCTGTTACATTTGATAACCATGCGCTTGTCAGGAGACGAGTGGTGAATACCGTCCAGTTATGACAAAATGGCGAGCGGACTTGGAAGTAAGTTGTTCTGTGTGTATTTTAGCGACTGTGGCATAGCGATGCCTAACTGTAGAGCACCAGTGAAAACTGCGGATATAGCTACGAGTCTGATGCGTCTCACACGCAGTTGCCTATATGTAGGAATCTTGCGGGATGAGAATGGGATTCATTGGCTGAATCCACACGACACTGAGATGACAGCTAACGTTACGTCTGCAACAGAGAATCCATATTATATTATCTGAAGTAGGTTGGCTATGAAAAGAAAAGCAATCACTTTACTGCTGTATGCAAACATTTGCATTTGAAAACTCTGTTGTCAGAGGTTGGTGATGCATTTTTTATTTTATTTTTTGCCGTAACCTTACGATAGTCAAAATGGCTCCGTTACTGTTGTTAAACTGATGGAGACAAGCCCACTCGTCCTCCCTGTCCTTCGGTGAACTCTTGTCTTTTGCATTTGATTCTGTGAGGAATTTTCCGATAATTTGCAGCATGCAAATAATCCAGACCGTGTATTTGGTTGGCCTTCTTTAAATGTTTTAACATGCAGTGTCCACTAGCCTTCTCTTTAACTTTCTTTGGACAGAGCACAAGTTGCAGCTGGGTCCAACGGAGCCATGGTCGATCAGGGAGAAGCTCTGCCTGGCATCCTCTGTCATGAAGAGTGGAGACCAGAACTGGTACTGCTGTACCATGCTGTAATGTATACTCAGTTATGATACTGAGAGATCATTTCTTATCTTTGTGTGTTGGGTTGGGAGAAGTACAATTCTGATTTATGAGCGCAACTTCTTTTCTTTCAGGGTGTCTGTGAGTCGAGCCATTAAGCCATTTGCGGAGCCTGGACGCCCCCCTGATTGGTTCTCTCAGAAGGTTGTTGGCTGTATGAATTCAGCGGCATCAGTTTTTTTGCAATTAAATAAGGCTTTATTGACAGCAATATTTTCACTCCGTTTGACCCTCTTTCAGCACTGTGCCTCGCAGTACTCAGAGCTCCTGGAGTGCACAGAGGCTCCAAAGTAAGTCCATTTCCAGGTGACAGATTCTGCATATGCCTATGACCAATGGTCCCTCCTCAGTGGCAGTGCTCTGTGTGCGCAGGAGGAAGCGTGGCGAGAAAGGTGAGGTGGTGGAGACGGTGGAGGATGTGATCGTGCGCCGGCTGACAGCAGAGCGGATCGAAGAGCTGAAAAAGCTTATCAGAGACACTCAGGAGAAGCACAGGTACTCAGAGCTGCCGCTCTGCCCCGTCTCGATTAAATCCGCCACAGGTTCAGGCGCCGCCCTCATAGGTCACATGCTTTTCCAATGTGTTATCAGGAAGCTGAAGAGAGAGGCAGAGCTGGTCCAGGCAGGCCACCAGGACTCTAGAGTAGAAGAGTTATGGGAGGAAATTGTACAGTAAGAAACTCTCCATCTTTAGATTGCTCTCATCGCTACTTGCCCAGAAGTCAAGATCATCCTAGTAAAAAGCATATCCTTTAAACAATATCTCCTAACAGGTAATGGCTAATGCTGTCTCCCTAATAGAATAGTCATACAGTGCTTTACAAAAACTGGCTCCGATCAATCAATATTTATCTAGCGTGTAATTATGCATGTTGTTACTGGTGCCTCGTGTCCAGGAGTAGGAAGAAGGAGGAGGAGGAGGAGGAGGTGAAGAGAAAGGCCACAGATGCAGCCTATCAGGGTACTGGACGAAAGCCCACAATGCACCTTCTCACACTGCTCTCATGCTAATGTAATGACAGTTTCCACCTGTTGTTGTAGAATATTTTTCTTGTGAGTTTAATAGTAGCTCAGTAAGCCAGAAGTGGTCAGATATATGTTGCGTCATCATCAGTTATCCATGTATTTTGTAAATTCAGTTTTTAAGGAACAGATTTTTTTTTTTTTTAAGCTGAGTTGAAATTGCAAGTTATAGCGCATCAACCTGCTGCGCTGAAATGGGACAATAGTTTTGAAACCAGAGGGCTTTGTCTGAACCAAAAGGTTTACAGAAACCCTAAAGTCAGAGGTTCACAGAAGCCCAGAGTCAGACGTTTGTCATGGCTGTGAAGCTTCAGCACGCCACCTCCTCTCCTCTGCAGCCAGACTGGCACTGAAGAGCGCCCCGAAGCGTGCTGCCGGGGTGGGCCTTCGCTCTCCCCCCGGAGCCGCCCTTGGAGATGCAGCAGAACAGCCTGGCACTGCTGCCTCCGTGAGTCCCTCTTTGCCTTCGCTCGTGCTGCTCGTTTGCAGCCGGCGTGCCTCATGCTCTCCCTTCTCCTCCAGGGTGCAGGCGCGGCACTGCCCACCCCCGTAGCAGAGCAGCCAGGGCCCAGGGCGGGGGGTCGGGGACGGGGCTGCCGGCCGGAGGACCGCACGCAAAGGAAGCCGCTGGGTCAGAAGGGTGTGCCGCCGCCCTCCCCGCTGCTGTCTGAGCTGCTGAAGAAGGACGGCCTTTTAAACAGCGGCCCCTGGCTGGTCAGCCTCTCCCACCTGCTGTTCCAGTTACACGCGTAGACATGGCTACCTTTTCTTTTATTATCCTCCACATTGCATATTAATAGTGAACACAGTAAACGATGAAACAACATAGAATTATGCAGCAAAAAGTAAACAAATGATGAGATGGCCACCTGCTTGACCAACCTCCTTAAAGTTCCCACATACGCTGGCCGCTTGTTGGCTGAGGGACTGAAGTTCTAAATGAACATCTGTGCATTCATTTACATTTGTTTTGGAAACTAATTTAAAACTACATCAGAGTGTGTTTAAAACCATAAAACTATATGGAGGTAACTTGGTGTGAAGTGTGAAACTTGACGGTGTAGGTGAGGATAGTAGCTATTGTGGAGTGCAGTCATGTTATGTGCCTTTCAGGTGGAGGATGTGGAGTGTCCGACTGGTCAGGGGACAGGCATCCGTGAATCACAGCCCACATCCTCTAGCCTACCTTCTTCTCAGACTGTGACCGGTACACACACACACACACACACACACACACAGTAGTAGTTATAGTAGTTTCTATAACCTTTACAGTGGGGTAGTGAGATTTCTAACTTACCAAATTTCCTTACAGAAAAAAGCATTTTACATGACACTAGCCAGTCTTCTCCTATGGGGGTAACAGCTGCCTGGAGCTTTTTTCTTTTGTACTTGTACTGGGTCCAGGAAAGTTACCAGTGGCTGAAAGGCTTCTGTGCGAGCAGAGCGACTGTTTCTGTGAGTGTTGTATGTTGCTTTGCACTTGTGTCAAAGACACAGTGTAAGTTAGTGTTGCAGCAAGGGAGCCTCTTTTAGCTGAACACTTAGCACGCTCTCTGTGTCTGCCATCTGTTTGTGTGTCCTGCTGTTTATGTGGTTGTGTTGTGGGCATAGGTGCTCCCACGCTGTCTCGTCTGCTGGAAGCTGGCCCCTCCCAGTTCCCCTCTCAGCTGAGCTCACCGGCTACTGCAGACTCCGCCTCCAGTGCCCCCCCGCCTGCTGCTGTAGCATCTGCAGTGAACGCAGGTGTTTCTCACACCCTCTCTGTCTGTCTCTCTTCTCACCCCCCACCCCACTCCCCCCCCATCTTTGCTTTTTTCCTTTACCGCTGGCTTCCTGCTCACTGGCAGCACATGGAGAGAGCTGTCCAGTGGATATTTTTCCGGGATGAATCAAAATGATGTTATTCCAACATTAGTGCTTGCATGTTCTTTTTTTCATGGCAGCGCTCATGTCATGTTATGTGTACGTGAGGAAGTAATGGTTTCTGCTAGAATTTCTGCATGTGTGTATGAGAGAGAAGGGGAGACTGAGAGGTGGTGTGGGTGAGGAAGTAGAATACTTATTTCCACTGTCTGACTGTAAAGCAGGGGTGGATGGTGGCCACTCAGTGGAGAGTAAAGCATCGATGTTGGAGGAGGACCTAGTCACACTGTCCTGCATGACAGATGAGCTGGATTTGGAGACAGTGGGGGACATTATAGTCATTATTGAAAACAAGGTGATCCCAGACTGCTCTTAAATGCTACTTTACTGGCACATTATCAGATAACACATTCGAGATCTTTATTCCTCTAGTGTGCAATACCACTGTAATTATGAAAATGATAGCATTGTTCATATTTTCTTTTGCACTTTATATTCTGCATGATGGTTATTATATGTCATATAGGAGCATAACTTGACCACAGAAATAAATGTTCCTCTAATTTTTGTACAAATATGACATAATTGGAGCTGCACATATTGAACATTGGCTGAAGTGGGTCCCTATATGCATTGCGATTCTGAAGCTTCGCGTGCTAGTGACTGAAGACTATGCTCTTATCTCATCAGGAAGGTGATGAGGCAGAGGCTCTGGAGGCTGCCTTGTCTCTGCCTGAGAACACAGGCCACACTCTGTCAAGCCCCTGGGAGCCTGTGGGATCAGAGGCCCCTAGTGCTGGGGAAACTGTGCTTACCCCCTCTCCGCACCCAAACCTGGAGGACGGGACAGTGGGTGTGGGGGTCCCACAGGACCCCTGTAGCTCCAGTGAGGGTTGTGGGCACCCCTCCTCCTCTAGCTGCCCTTCTGGAGAGATGCCAGGAGCTTGCTCTGAACCAGAGCCACCATCTGCTGCGATTCAGAGTGACGGCGGCGACTGGACACAGTCCCAGGCAGGTGGGCGAAGGCTCGTGCGCCTCATGCGCATGCTCGCTGTTTCTTAGTTTCCTCAGATAACCCATCTCTTTTGGGATTTTCCAGACTCTCATCCAAAGGATAACTCTACTGCAAGACAGCTCTCCAAGGTACAGTAACCCCCTACTTAGACACAAAATCCCAGCAAAAAAAATGGAATTGCACCAGTGAGCCTGGAGCCCAAGCATTCTCTCTCTCTCTCTCTCTCTCTCTCTCTCTCTCTCTCTCTCTCTCTCTCTCTCTCTCTCTCTCTCTCTCTCTCAACAGGACATAACGGAGGAGGCAGAGGAAATGGAGGCGAGTCTAAGTGATGCCAAAGATGGCAGCGTCTCTGAGACGAGAGGGTTGGGGGGTGGGACAGATGAGCAGGGGGGTGATGTGGATGGGGAGGGGGCCCAGGGCCTTCTCCCTGAGGCACAGTTGGAGCCGGCGGCCAGCAAGAGTGAGGTCGGCTGCAGCATGCACACTGTCTGCTCCTCCCTGCAGCTCCACACCGCCGCTGACTCCACCCCCAGCAGCCCGGCATCCTCACAGTTGTGAGTGTGTTGGACACATGCCACAGGCATGAACAATGAGGTCCAGTCCTGGGAGCCGGTGACGACCTTAACTGAATTATACGCTCTCTTCTTCAGCTCCATAAGCAGTGAGGATCAGGAGGCCATTCAGGCTCAGAAGACCTGGAAGAAAGCAATCATGTTGGTGTGGCGAGCAGCAGCCAATCACCGGTAAGACGTTCTTGTAGCCAATAGCAATTGTTTATCCACTGACTATAACAATGCTGGGACAAACAAATAAAAACAAAAACAAATGCTGGGACAAACAAATAAAAACAAATCCTGCCCTGTTCTTAGCCATTTAAAAGCAAGGTCCTCTGCTACAGTTAATAGTGAACTTGAACCTTGGTTCATCTGGACAGATATGCTAACGTCTTCCTGCAGCCAGTGACAGATGACATTGCCCCTGGTTACCACAGTATTGTCCACAGGTAAGAGATTATAGAGACCAGTCTATACAGCGGTACATTCACTCACTGATGATTGTAGAGAGAATTTTTAGTAGAAAGAAAAGGTCTTGCATCTCTCACTCTCTCTGTCCCAGGCCTATGGACCTGTCCACCATAAAGAAGAACATTGAGAATGGACTGATCAGAACCACAGCGGAGTTCCAGCGTGACATCATGCTGATGTTTCAGAACGCGGTGATGTACAACAGCTCGGACCACGACGTCTTCCACATGGCCCTGGAGATGCAGCGGGACGTCCTGGAGCAGGTCCAGCAGTACCTGGCCACCCAGCTCGTCATGCAGACCTCAGAGTCGGGCATCAGCGCCAAGAGCCTGCGCGGACGAGAGGCCAACCGCAAACAGGACCCCAGCGACAAGGTGACGCGCCAAACACACACGACTAACTCGCTGAAATACTGCTGCCAGGAACCATGGCAATATTATGGACCCCTGAGACGCAGCAGAAGGGACGGAGGCAGGAAAAAGCTACAACAAAAAGAGTGAGTGGCGGAATAAAGAAAGGAAGTGAGACAAGTACTAAGAGGCAGCCCAAACTTGAATGAGTTCACATGAGGTGAAGGTTTAAGCCCCAGGGAGAATGGCATCATGCTGTGCAAACAATGGTAGTTGGGTTCACATATGTGACTGCATGTTGTGGACAGTGTTAGCTGTTACCTTTAAGAGTGTTGTGTGTTTAGTAATGGACTGGATGTTACCATTATGAGGGTCATGTGTCTAGTAATACCTCTTTCACATTGAGTTCTTGCTGTTTGCTGATGTACTGCCTCGTCCTCATTACAGAACTGGCTGTCTGGTCAGCAGAAAAACAGATGCTAGGCTTGGCAGATCACTGAGCAGGTGGCATTTTAGTTGTCCTTCAAAATGATACGTGGAATCAGCTGTATATAGTGTCAGCGGGAAATGTTTTTTTGCTTAGGGACCTTAGAGCTGGATCAGGGGGTCTTACTCTGTACCTTTGCTCTCATCATTACTATATGGACTACATGGAGAGATGGGCCTCATTAGTTTAGGCACAAATGACAAGTAGATATGCTCATAAAAATAAGATACTTTGCTCCCGTTACCCTTTACTTCTCTAATTCTTGAACTAATTTTTATTTTCCAATAACTGCTCTTGCATATGTGCATGAGAGAAGGGGAGGGATAGACAGAAACATTAATAGCATATTTTGCCAGTAATGAGCATGTCTAGCTTGTATATATCTGCACATGGCCCTTCAGTGGATATACATAAGTACCCAAGTCTGCTTTTTTCTGATAACTTCTCGTCCTCACAGGACACTGTTGCCATGGCCTCTCCTGCTTTCCTCCTCTCTCTCTTTGTAAGTATTCCCTTCACTACTGTTACTGTACACACACCAGACAGTAACATGTAAATCTCCTAAAGACAATGCTTGACTAGATATTGTGTGTTGTAATTTTCTTTTCACTTTAATTAAGGAATCATGGTAATTAATCGTGGAACTCAAGTAATTGCAGTTATTGCCTGCCTTTGAAATTCGTGTGCATGTATTTGAACCGGTTAACTGCGCAGTTGTGGGCTGACCTAGTTCACAGCTTTCAGAGTCTGCACAAACTCTTTTTCCCCTCTGTGCATCTCTCTACCCCTCCCCAGGACGGTGGTACCAGGGGCCGGCGGTGTGCTATGGAAGCAGACCTCAAGATGAAGAAATGATCAGGAATAACAACTGTGGACTCCTTCCACTAACTCAGTAGTGCCAGAGAGCCATGAAGACAGGCATGCCACAACTCCTTCCCCCTGTCTGAACTCTCAGGGCCAATCACCCTCTCCTCCCCAGCCTTGGAAATTTGATCCGGTATGTGTGCACAGGGAGAGATGATGGCACGATCCCGCAGTATATAGCTGAACAGGCTGGTGGAAGTCGAGCTTTACTACTGGCACAAGTACACTTTACTGTATATTGACATTTGCTTTGTGTGCAGATGATAATGTATGAAATTAAAACATGATAACCGGATAGTTAATCGCAGAACACGAGCTTCTCAGTAGCAGTGACAGCGCTGAGAGGAGGCGACAATGAAGATAAAAGACCCATCAGAATACTCAAACTACCTCATGGCAGAATGAATGATGCTATAATACCCAACACTGGTATATGTCTTTTGTAAACATCTGCACAGAAGAAGAAATCATACAGTGCTTTAGAATAATGGCATTCAGGAGAACAAAGGGAATGCTTAGTATTTTATTAAACCAGAACAAAATCTCACTCACCACCAACTAACCGAACACACTAGCTTGGCTATGGATGCAAGATAATGTGACTGCAGATCGCCTGCAGTCTCCGTTTTTCCAGTGCCAGTGCTACTCCAATGAAACCCATGAATTCCTGATTAGGGCCCCGTTTGTTGTGCTGTTAAACGTCCAGCACGGATCCCAGGGCCCCAAATGTGCTGTATTAAAAAGGTCATCACATCTGAAACTTCATGACCAGTGCTGAGTGATATGAGGTACTCTACAATTAAACAGTAATAGTTGACTCTTCAGTGCCTTGGCTGTTAACACGAGCTTGTAAATAAATCCTATCCTAATGGTGCTGTTAAACACTAGCACAAAGCAAAGGAACATCACTGGGCTGCATGCAACACACATAAACAAACTGGAATCTGGTAAGAGTAAATCTATGAATGAATACAACCGAGGTAATGGCTTTTGGCAAAGTTTTGACATCACAGAAAGAGGACTTCTTTTCGCTCTACAACACATCTGAAAAGGATTTGTATTAGGGATTAAGCTAATGGCCTATGACAGGAGTCAAGGCAACTGAACAATTAAATCATTCAAGAGAGTAAAGTAAATTCCACAAAAATAAATTCAACTTTATATACAGTCTCTTTAATATGGAAGAGCTTCTGAATGTAGTAGTGATTAGTGGCCTGTTTTTGCAACTACATTAATTTAGTCTTTAAAAAAAAAAAATCTTAGTGTTCAGCTGAAAGCTCTTTAACCTCATTAGATGTAAGTCACTTAGAAGTCACTGCACATGAACAAAAATAAGGAATAAATAAGTTAAATAAATTAATGTACATAAATGAAATTATTTTCTATTATCAGTAATACTAGCAAAACTCAGGCAGGCATCCAATAAAATGGGAGTGAACACTAGAACCTCTAGCATCTATCTTCTCAGCAAGTATGGAGCTTGCAGCCCAAGTTCCTTAATATAAGGAAATAACATTAACATCTGCCAAAAAACACACGCACGCACGCACACTCACACCTGGACTGCGGTGAAGTTACACTTCACTGGCGCAGTAGGCGGGCTGAATACATCACTGCCCACATCTCCAGCACCCTTCAGCTTGCCAGTTGCCCCTCCCCCAGCAGCAGGGGTAAAGGGCACGGGCTCTCCGCCTGCCCCCTCTGCTCCGCATTGTCCCTTTTTCCAACGAGGTCAGTCGAACAGATGAACTGAAATTAAGCACTGATACTAAGAACTCTTCATCTGGGGGAGAGTTAGGTGCCTGAGTGGAGTGGGGGCTGGGTGGGGGCTCAGTTGCCCCTTACGTGGCTCGCTAAGCGGTGCAGCTTCTCGCAGTGTTCCAGCTTCATGGTCTCGGCCTTCTGCTTCAGCCTCTCGTCTCGATACAGCTGTCCCAGGTTAGCCAGGTCTGACTCTGTGTGGGTGGGGTTGGGTGGGTGGACATAGAAGCACACCATACGGTCCATACGGTCACTGAAGGGCATGGGTGTAATAGACAGCCGGACATGCCGGGAGTAACAGCTAAGGAGTGCTTCACACATAAACTGCTGCTCACTCACAAATCATACATGACGTTGAGGAACTACATGATAATACACTTAGCTCAGTAAAGTCACCAGACGTTTTTGTGGCACTACCACAAGCATACAATTTTCACAATTTTGTAAAAACAGATAAGCTCCAAGCAGCAACTGAAAGAGAAATTGTCCTTGTTATTCATTTAGCAACATAGCACTGTTGTTCAAAGGAGGGCACTCACTCTGTTGTTTCTCCTTCCAGCAGCTGTTCTGGAGATGCTCTATGTACTCACTCTCGATGGTCTTCTCCAGCTCATCCAGGGCTACCCCGTGATACTCCTTCTCAAATCCCTTATCCACATAGTATGGTATGCCCATGTGCTGGGTTTCCCTGGACACCACCAGTCCCATGGACCTGTCAGGACAACAACACTGTTCTCTTATCATTGTGGACACAGACACAGAAACATACTCCAAGACAGTGTTTTCCTTTGAAAGATATCAGATCTAAAGTTGACTCTGTAAGAGGACATAAACAATCAATCAGTCTCTTTCTACCAGGCCCAACAGACATAAAAATCTATGCATCAGCTATGCACAGTGTCGTTGCATCAGCCTCTGCTCTTGTTCAAAAAGGGTTAAGAATGGCACTCACGGCTTATAGAAGAGGCTGTAAGGGGGGTTGGTGGCCATCAGCTGGGTTACGACAGAGATGAGGATGAGCACCAACACGGGCAGAAGCTGTAGGACCGCTGTGAATGTATTCTTTACACACAAACAAAAAACATTAACTAGTCAATCTCACAAATATTAACTATTTAATCTTTAAAAATGGGTTTTATTTTCATGGGGTTTGGCCTTGATGAGCAATAGGATGATTGTGTAAACAAATAAATGAAGGATACAGAAATTGACGGACCTGGCTCCGGTTATCCTCTACATCCTCTTCCCGTCTCTCATACACACGGCGTCGCCGTGGCTGGTAGAAATGTGAGTATGAGGCTCCTCTGTTGGTATACACATGGATGTTGCCTGCAAACATTAACTGAGATTAGGCAGACATTATGCTCCATTTACAAATGGAATATAAAATCTATATGAATAATAACCATTTCCCTAGAATCTCTCACAACTTCAGTATTAATAGCCATAGATTTGGCTAACCTGTTGGAAACCTTCCCCCAAAGAATATGTTGAACAGCTCCTCCGGGGAGATGTCAGCCTCAAAGTCCCTGTGGAAGGTGCGGTGATGTCCGCGAGAGTGCCGTGGAGGGTCTGGAGAATTACTGCTTGGCTCTGCAGCTCCCTGTTCTCCACATTGATCATACTGCAGCCTCTTCTCTGGGTTACTCAGCACTGCGTAGGCATTACCAATGGCTGCCAAGAGGGAGAGCAAGAGGTGCATGAGACAGTTATTGCAGGAAAGTGAGTAAAAAAGCTACAAAAAAGAACCAACTGCAATGCTAAAGTAAAGCCACAAGTTGCTGGAAAGGGGAATGAGGTTCAACAATTGAATGCATTTCATACACATGGCAATGTTTATTGCCTTTTTCTTTCATGCATGATGAGCACAGTGAAAGTCTGGTGGCTCCAGATGTCAATCTTAAGCAAGCTTTGCATACTACACTGTTACTACACTCTAATGAGGAGGGACAGTGCCATATGTAAAGCCTACCTTTAAAAGCATCAGTGGCCCCAGGAGCACAGTTCTTGTCTGGGTGAAACCGAAGCGCAAGCTTTCGATAAGCCTTCTTCAGGTCCTCGTCGCTGGCATCTTTCGGTACTCCCAGGATCTCATAGAAGTCCTTACATCTTTTTATCCTGCCAGTATTAAAGACAAGGACACAGTCAAACGAAAGCCGACTCAACCGACTAACTACGGTATGGACCGAACGCAGCATTAGCCTGTGACATGTCACACCAAGCTTTAGGTGAGTGCGTTTACCTGAGCACTCCCTGCCTCTGCTCTTCAGTGTAGCTCTTGTCATCGCCGTGCCCCTTGCTGCCCTCGCCAGCACTGTGACGCTGCTGCTGCTGCCGCTGGCCACGGCTGTCCTCGTCCATGTTCCTCCAGCCAGGCGGTGGTGTGTATGTCCGCTCCGTTTCAGGGGCTGCTGCGCTCCCATTCTTCACAATGGCGTCAATGAGGACTGATTGTTAGAGAGACGCACAACTGAGTTTGACGTCTTTTCAGATGAATGAAGTATGCAAGGTTAATACACATCTCCTAAGAATCTTTATATGCATTCGTATGAATATGAATACAGACAGGACTGTGGAAAATCAAAACACTCACAAAGATGACAGATCAGTGATGAAATGGCAAGTGTGTTGCTTATGCATCAAAATGCTGACAAACAAGAATGCGCAAATCTTTCGCCGATGCACAGTGTAGAGGCAGAATGTACTCTAGCTAATGCGATCATCATAAATTCAAATGTCATGGTGTTAACTACATAAGATTAATAATCTCAAATTAGCTACATTTTCTAATACTTCAGCAAAGACTTGAACGATTAAACACACAATGGAACTTCTCTGAAGAGCAAACGAGAGCATTTAGGATTTGGACAACTGAACCGGCCTTGGATTATGCAACACAGCTACAATATTCAGACGCTGCACTTTCTATTTCAGCGTTCAGACCTGCCAGCCGGCTAGCTAACTGGCTCGCAAACAGGCTTGATTTGCCAATAACGTTAGACTAGCGGTTCAATCACAGGCTACTGACCTCTGGCTCGGGTGCTGGGGTAGATTTTCTGCGCCTCATACAACAGCTGCAAAGCTTTCTCCTTCCGACCCGATCGCAGACATAATTTTGCTTTCTCTATCAATCTGTCGGACTCCTCCTTATCCGTTTCCAATGCTGGCATGTCTACAGCTGATCGACCGGCCGATACCCTGCGAGGCTGACACCTAGAGTTAGCTATGTCGCTGGTGCTGACGACCGAAGGACAGCTGCAAAGACAGTTTGCCAACACTGCAGAAAGTGGAAACGACGAAAATCACAATTCTGAAGTGTCGGCAGTAAAACCGACCATTGAAATCAGATTTACCGATAACTTTTCACATCGGTCAACACTACTGGAATGGCTAGCTAGTAAAACTAGTGCGTAAAGAAGCTAGCTAGCTAGCTCACTAGCTCACAGAGCTAGCGTTAGGTTGCCAGGCAGCTAGCTAGTTGGTAGCTAATAATGTAGCAGCGGATTAGTTTCCGATTTTCATCAGCATGCCACCTTAACTGTCATCGCTGTGACACAGTTCACTCGTCCGTGTATAATTCATTATCATAAACAGCATGTCTGAAACTATGCCACACTTGCTTTTTTTGTAAGACTTGTTAGCATATCTGACCAAGACGCGAACAAATCTAAATACAAGTAGCAACCGCCATTGCTAACAGGAAGCGGAAATACAACATTGACCAAACTAAAGGTACAGTGACTCGTATTGGACAACAGATGAGGGCTGGTATTTGGGAACTCGAATCGGGGAATCTCCTGAACCTCGCCTCTCCTATATAGATTCTGAATGTCTAATATGGGTGGAAAGAAGAGTGGACAACAACACTTTGACCTTCAAATTTACTGAGTTTGTTTTTAACACTGCTAGTTTTTTTAAAATTACATTTACAGCAATTAGCTGGCGCTTTTAGCCAAAACAACTTAGTTATGACTGAGTACAGCTTGTGGGTTAAGGGGTTTGCCTAGGGGACCAGCAGTGCCAATGGTGGGGATTGAACCAGCAACCTTCCAATGATAAGTCAAGTACCTTAACCACTGAGCAGAACCAGAAAGCAATTGAGAGTCATTTAATTGTCTATATTTGCAAAAATAAGTTGAATCTTCAGCTTTTTAAATACTGTTGTTAGTTGTAGTTTAAAAGGGCCATGAACAGACAGCTTTGCACCATCTGTGTATGAGTGGGGGTTAAAGAGTGCTGAGTGAGTTTATTGTCCTGTTCTGACACCGAGGAGATCTCTGCTGAGGTCTTGTTCTTCATTGTCGAGTATTGTACTGTGGACAGATGATATCTGTGGTGAATCTGTGTCTGTCAACAGAGGAAAAGTCAGGATAGCTCTTACTTTACATCCAAATGCCACTGCCTGAAACTAGTGTTGCATTTTCAGCAAATATTTACCAGTGTCTGTGTTTATTGACCGCACAGAGACCAATGTGATGTTTTCTTTCTCCCTAGTGCTGGGTATATTGCTGTGAAAACATTAAACCAATGACAAGAATTATAATAATGAATATTATTAATATACTTGCACATATGCAATCAGAAATCAGAATGTTTGCAATTTATTTAATACCTTTCCAACATCATAGAGCCTTTAACACCTAGAAGGTAAATAAAAAAAACCCTCATAAATTCAATATACAACATTCTTTTCAGATATTTATTTGAATTGAACCCCACCCCAAATAGACAAAGACATGCATCTCACCCTCCTCCTTTGTGTTATGACACCGTCCTTTGAGATTAACAGTTGTTACTAAGATTACCATAACAACGATCAAAACAAGAATGAAACTCATCACACCTGTATGGAGGCAACAGAACGATGCAAAGCCATCACAAATATAAAAACAACAGCCAAAAACCTCAAATGTATTCTGATTCCTGAGAGCATTTCATGTGCAGCCTACCAAAGGCTAACATTGTGAGACTGTTGCTTTGCAAATTTGTGGGTGTGTCTTGTGTAGCATCCTCTGGTGAGCTTCTGTTTGTGATCTCTTTAGTTACGAGGCTTTCAGAAAGTTCAGTATCATAACCTGTACACAGAGAAAAACATTACGACTGGGCTAAATCCAGGACAAAGTACTTCCAGTAATATAATCCTCTATTTATGCCAGACATATACAGAATATTATATTTATATTATAAATAAAAGAAACACTTCACATTTGTCCTGTGTCAACTCTTATGTTCTATCTCTGATACTGGAGGTCCATAGACATGTGCACTTAGAATAGATGAAAGATTCCTCACCTGAATTATTAGCTACAGAGGAGGAGGAGGAGGAGGAGGGAGTTTTGCTCAATTCCATATTAGAGTTTTCATTCATGTGCGATGAATATGTAGTTGATGCTAGACTAACTGACTTGGTTTTTCCTGCAATGCACATTACAGTGATGACATTATCTCTGTAGTACTAAACCTGTTACTGTTAGACAATGGTTGAGGCTATTCTTATCTAGTCTCATGACTTAAATAAAGAGTTGATTCATCGTTCCAACTCATTTCCCATAAGGGTTTGTTGGAGTTTGTTTCCCATAAGGGTTTGTCCACAGCATCACCCTGCCTGTATGGAAGCTTACACTTACTTACCTGAAAAGCTGGCAGGAGTGGTTATATTAAGGTCTCCTGAAATGCTTATAGTGCCTTGTGAAAGCGAAATGCAAAGTACCTCATTATAATGTTTATGTAATTCAATTCAAAACTTTATTGTCCATGCCATAAGGTTTAAAATTAATTAACAGACCACAAAAAATAAAAATAACTAACAATGAACTATACATTAACGGACTCTAACATATATACATTAGAAATACCTAACTCATATAAAAAGATCCCATAAATTATTAAGTTAGAATTGAGATCACCCTCAAAGTCATACGAGGGATACAAAATGGCAATTGCTCATCAAACATATGAAGGCGAAGCAAAATCCAAAATCTCGTTATAGTGTTTTATGAGCAGGTCTGTTGGTGTGAAGTGATATCATACTGGTGGATTACCTCTGTGCTGTGCTGGAGTTACGCTTAGTGCTGCAGGGGCCTCAGTCACTGAGGTGTTGCTGGTGATTCTTGTTTCTTGCTGAGGTGTTAAAACTGGTGGAGTTGCTTTCACTGTGAAAACAACACTGTATATGTTTAATTTCACCATCTAGATACAAGTCAGAATTGACATAGAGTGAAGTCAATTATTTTACAAACTTGAATAAATTACCAATGTATATATTTCTGATTGTATTTTTTATTTGTTCAGTTCAGAACAAATTTGAAAGCAGCATATTATAACACAATACAAAGCTGTAAGCTTAAGGGACAGAGACCTGCTGCCTCCTGTGTCTCTTTTCTTTGTCCTGCTCAGTTCACGTAAGACATTTTCACAGTAGGCTATTACAATTCAAGTGATTATGCACACTACATATATACCATATTAGTAACCAATGGATTAAGCAGATGGGCTCCTTGTCAGAACTATAAGGTTGATGATTTAAATTTTGATTACCAACATAGGTGATATTTTTAAGACCATTCAAAAGCATTTAAGACCATTGTCTAAAATGTCTACATGTTTATTGAAAATTATATGTGAATGAGATAAAAATGAAAAATTAAAAAAAGCTTGTTCCTGGCTTTATCTTTTTTCAGAGGCTTTATACAGGAACATACAGGCATTTCGTCTTTCTCTTTCAGTCAAACTATATTATCCTTTGGAGTGCAACTACTGAATTGTTTGACACCAGTATATAATGTGAAATTTGTGTGAAGAGGCAAGCGTCAGTCTTACCTGCTGAGATAAAGGAAAGACACACACAGAAGACAAGCACAGGAAATAAGAGTTCCATGGCTTAATCCAGAGAGTTTATAGCGGTGTTCTATGAAGAGCTGATGGTCATTAATAGAGGTCAATAGTGAGATAAATACCAGAATAAGAGAGAGTGGTGTATGTGAGAAGTGCAGATATTTGAACAAGTGAATGAGTCTGAGGCAATGTTCAGCTCGTTTCCTGTGCTGACAGAAGAATGAGACCGTGTATAATGTAGTTGTATCCTGGTGAGCAAGCGTGTGTGTGTGTGCACGTGTATGCATTCTGGTTTGAGAGAGAGGAGGCTGTGGCCCCTGATGGTTTTCCATAGCTTCCTGTGGATGAATAGCAGGAAGCAGATGCAATGTTCTCATGGAAAATCAGCCATGAGTGCATGTGGCAAACAGTGTAACTAAGCAAAGAATGAACTGTAGTAGGATTCGCTCAAGGTGCCCACTGGAACTCTAATCTCAGTGGCTTTTGTATGTAAAATTACATTTGGCCTGAAGTCTCTTAGTACAGCTGCACTTTGAACTGGCCAGTGTGACATTCTCACCACAGGTTCAGCAAAGGAACAGAAAAGGAAGAGACAGTATACTTCATGCATATTTTATTCAAGAGTAAAAAAAGTGATTTGTCCCATAGGGCATGCTTACAATGTGTGTTATCATTTAGGAAGTCAAATGCGAAAACTTAGCTCAAGAGAAAATTACAAGAAAAAAATAGTCACAAGTTAAAATCCATTAAACTCCTTCTTTGAAATAAACCACATCTGGACCAAACAAGGATCAGAAAACAGTGGAAAAAAGAACCATAAGTTTCATTTTAAGAATAATAATAATAATAATAATAATAATAATATCATCAAGAATTATAATGAGAATATATTTTTCCTTTTAAAAGTGAGACACAGGATTTTCATTGTGTCTGATTTGTTTATATTTGAATAAACCATGCGATCATGCTTTGGCAGCCTGAATGTTGCTTTTCACTGAGTAATATGTTCATTCACACTATCGAACAACTTCTGTACACCAAATGAACAGAAAAAACACAAGTTTTCACACCTCAAAAAGAGAGCCAGTGCCTGTACAGCAAAACAATACAAAAATAAAATCAACCATACCAAAATAATGTTGTTGAAAAAAATGGAAGAAAAAATTAAATTAAGGACAGAAGATTACAAAATCATATATATACTGTATATAGATATAAAAAAAACAAAGTTGAACTTTACAAATATAATCTGAAGAGGGAAATAATTCAAATCTACTATATTGAAACACATCACAATTATAATTTCACATATCAATAAGGAACTTAATTGCATGCACTGATGCGTTCCATACCATAGATGCTGTTAAAAATTCATTGTCCTCAATATTGTCCATCATTATAATTAATCATATATTTATATATATTTATATATATTGATTTATTTGACTTGCGAAACATAACTATGTGCATTCTCTCTCTCAAGTTACAGGCAGGTGAGAAACAATCAAGTAGGTGGTGCAAAAGGTCGACCCCAAGCTCCCCCTGTGGCCCTCTCTCCTTCGTGCTTATCCACAAAACAGATGTTTGGGGTAAATGAGTCCACAGCCCATAGGCACTCCTTTATGGCATCCCCCCCCCCCAAAAAAAAACAAAAAAAACAAAACAAAACAAAACAAAAAAACAACCAATCAAACAAAGAAACATAAAATGAAACTAAAAAAGAAAGGAAAAATATCAATAAATAAAAATACTCCAGTAAGATTGCATTGCAAGTAACAAAATGTACATTTTTCTTTTTAAATGTCCTTTCTTACAAACTTTTCATTTTTGTTATTTCAAATTTTGTATTCATTAATACTAGTAGCAAAACATGTTAAACAGTGCGATAATTTCATTATAAGATGGACTCATGAAGAAAACTCTTAATCAAAATATTAAAATGTGTGCGTGGCATTGGTACTGGCTGGTCACCCCACACCGATGAGTTGCGATGGATGAGGCTAAAGAGAGAGTTCTAATTCTTAGACTCCACCTAATTGGTGCATGGGTGGAGTCAGTAAGGAGTTGGCAGAGTGGCCATAGGTACTGCCTTCTCTCTGCTAAAGACACTTCCAGCCCTTGGCTAACATCTCCCCACCCCACCCCTTGGGGCAAAAACACAACCCAACCCAACCCAACACTTCCTACCCTGTTCAGCGCACCCAAATTGTGGCAGAACCTGCATACAGTAAACTGGCAGCAAATAGACGCTGCCTCCCACCCACTTTCTGGAAAGATTTGAACTCGAATAGTTTGCTTCTCTAATTGGATGCTGCAGCAGTGGTGGATCGGTACGTGGAGTTATGTGTCATGGTGGCGTCAGGAGGCCTTAAATTACGGGCTTGGCAATATCCTGCCCCACGGCGAGGCAGTAGCATGGGCTCGGTTGCGGGCAGGCAGGTGGCCGCTGCATCACTGGACGTTGCTGTTGTCATCGGTGCCGTTGGCCTCGGACATGTTCATTTTGCCCATGGAGTGGCCCACATGGTTGACCCCATCTTTACGAGGCGGCATGCGCTCATTGATGCGGTCTAGGCCTTTAGCCTCCTCGAAACTGCTGATCTTGTGCTGTGGAGAAAAGCCACGGATGGCTGTGGAAAGGGACAGCATGGAGCCCAGTGAGCAGCAGAACTCAGGTTTCATGTAACCTTCTATTTAAAGCTGCATTCCATATAGTTTACAACACTAGTCCTTACGCAGTCCTTACGTGAAGTAAAATCAGCCTGTGCCCAGAGCTGTTGATGTTTCTCACCTCACGTATTTGAACTAGTCAGCAGTTTTTAAATGAATGAATGAGGAACAAAAACTAATAAATGTGAAGGTGTGAGTGTGAAACTCTTATGTTTAATAGAGTCTAAGTAAATTGGAAGCATATTGCCTTACGTCATAGTACTTAAGGTTCTCAGAAAGTTAGCAGCAAATTTTCTGAACCTAATATAAATGAAATGTCCATATAATGTTATATATTCTTGACAAATATTCTCTGATTGGTACACAAACACTATTTACAATATTATTTGAAAGTCTTTATTTATTTATTTATTTTTATAAAACCGATCACTGTGCACAATCTTAGGCTATTTGAACTTAACAATCTCATAATCAAGAAAAAATTAATGCAATAAAAATGTTCACTTAATGTTCTGGTGCAACAAAAATTGTTTACATTGCACTAAGCTTACTCTAGCATACACCGCATACAGGGTTTCATAGCAAGTCTTTTTCACAGCTAGTTTTCAGAAAGTACTATTCTGGATCCTCATATGGACCTTGGAAACAAAGCTTCATCACGAGTTTATGATGTTTTGTTTCACTCGAAATACAAGGTGAAATGCTCTGGTAGTTTGTATAATCTGGTTCTGTTTTGCTGTTAATAAAAAATGTCTGGGGTAATCAAACACTGATTATTTGGCCTAAAGGCGCGTTAATGAGGTGTTTACATTCAGACTGCTCCCAAACTGCCAAAAAGAATAAAGGTCACCCTAAAACTTTTTTTTTTTTAACAAGGAATCAGTGTGAGTAAGATTTTGATAACACTCAAAATATAAGATCCCTAGATTACGATGACAACAGGATATAATGCATGACAACAGAAACATTTTGCTCTTCACACTGTCAGAATGTTTCATGAGAAGGACACCAACAAAAATTGTTCCATGTTTCTTTGCATAAAATCCCGTAGGTCCAATGACAAATATTAAGAACTTTTTTACTTATATAAAGTTCAGTAGATGTGAGGTTTACTTAAGTTAGCATGAATATTTTGTTAATAAGTCTGAAAATGAGCTGACTCAACTGGAATACAAAACACATTAGATACAAGCCAAAAATGAGAGTAACAGAATACTGTGCTCTAGTATAAACAGTTATAAACAAAATGTCTGACTGACATGACTGATTGATGATTTATTGTCCATCAGATATCAATGTATAGTTGTGTGTCAAAAGCAAGAAGCACTCAATCATTTCTGCTTCAGATGTTAACATTTCGCAAGCATCATTCTGCCATCACTAGACGTACACGCGGTAAGGATGTGTTTTGCTAGCTAGCCAGGCCAGGGAAGATGGTATGCTTAGGAAGTTAGATGACATGGAACAAAAAAATTGTCACTTGGAAAATTTTTGCTGATAGCATTCTGAATGGTGACTATTTTAAATCAGTCATAAAGATGACAGAATATAATGTCCTATTTTAACTGTTCTTCAGAGAAATGTACATAGCAAGCTATCTATATTACAAGCCAAAGGAAAAATGGGTGGGACTTCATAAAGCTACCTATATGACTGGTGTAAACTCTTCTGCTACTTAAACATAATCAAGAAGCTTCCCAACAATCAAGCTGGTCTCATTAGCAGTCAGCAACCTCTATGAGCCCAGTTTCCAATTAGCATTCATACATTTGGTGTGGTATTAAACAGATGGCTTGCAGGATTAAAATACATAGCTAGCTATTGTGTACAAGAAGAAAATGAACCCCACTACTCAGTGGATACATATGATTTTAGCTAGAAGACAGGAGACTTGATTTAAAAAGTAGTTATACTACCATGATGTTATACTACATTCAGATACATTTTGTGTGGTGTGATGTAGAGAGAATCCCATGTTAACTTTTGACAGCATCAGCTATTTTTGTTATACCAGAACATTTGATCTGTGACATTTTACAATTATTTTGTAGAACATTTAAGAAAACTGGACACAGTGATCGTTTTCAGAACTTTTGAACCTGTAAAGTTCTGGAAATGTTTTGTAGAAAGTTTCCAGAACATTTGAAATTTTGCAAGAATATTTTCTGTGTTTTGATAATCAAGGGGGGAAAAAAATCAATAAACATAAAAAATAAAACCCTGAACGTTTATAGAACATTAAAAATAAATGTTTCCATAACCTAAAAGTAACAAAAGCAACACTCTTGGAACATATAGAAGAACTTTAAAGTTAGCTGGAAATTAGCAAACAGCAAAACAGAAGAATGCAGCTTTAAAGGCCCTTGATTACTCATAGTTTTTTAAAGGGATAACAAGTCAACTGTTATTAATGCGCCGTATAATTAATGCACCATATTATATCAGGTTTTTTATCTCCAGTCATGGGGCCCCACAGCTCTTCACAGTTGCCTTGTATCATGTGCCTGATCAAGCTCAGCGGCTCTTAGGCTTCTTCCTGAATGGGATGAGGTGTGCCAGAGCACGAAAAACCTGGATGTCTGTAGGCCAGGGCTGCCCAAGTAAGGTTCTGTAGATCTACCACATGACACACTGACCCGACTAAAAGACTTCTACTCAGTGCAGTGCTTTCCACACCCTTGGCTCTAGTTGGTCCTCATCACTGCTCTTTTGGCTGACTGTGCATGTTGAATCAGCATCAGCGATCATCCGTGAGGGAGTATTCTGATTGGCTGTTCAGTCTAAATTTAACTCAAAATGAGATAATATAACTGCATAAGGGTTTTTGTTGCATTGTGGTTTGGTCTACCAAGGCAGTGCGCTAGGCTAACATTACATTTTGTTACAAGGAAAGTAATTTTGTTGCGTTAAGTATCTAGAGAACAGCTGGAACATTTGTTATTATCTTGACATTACTGCATGCAATTTTGTCGAAGGAAGGAGCTCAGAAAGCGGTGGGAGTCACTCAGAACTCAGTGTACCCCACTAAACAAGCCTGCGCCTTTGAGACCCAGAGGCTTTCTTCTGAGTTATTTTGCGAAGGCACAGAACATACGTACGTGTCGTTCATCAGCTGTAGTCTATCTGGCGTGTAGGGTAAATACTTGCAGGTGACGAGAGGTGACAGTGAGCCGATGGAAGGGGGTAATCGGTCAGTCGCAGGTGTTCCTCGGTGTCAGTCTGGTCTGTGCCTAGGGCTGCAACCGAGCCCTGTCACCAGGACCAGACCTGGGTAACCCAACTATATGCTGTGTAGCCCCAGCACCAGAGATGAAAATCCATGTATTAAATGTACTTATTTCTATAATCAATGTCCTAACACCAGGCTTTGCCTTTTGTACTGGTTTCAGTGCACCGAATACTGGAGAAGAAGCAAACACCATTTACTTTAGCTCTGTCTCCATCTGTGAGTTACCGAGGTGTGTCTGCTTTAGCGCGCGAGAGGTTGCAGTTAGGCTAGCACACTCTAGTTGGCTGCGAGTTTCTTGCGAGTTCCAGTTACATGCTACGCCCATAGTCACCTCACGAGAGCCATAGAAAATGCAGCACTCGACAAACCAAATCATGCTCGTGTTAGACAGCATCTCAAACCATCATGCAGTCTTCAGAGGGACATTCTTTTGTTGTGATTTTATCATGTAGAAAGAGCACTGTAAATATCTGGAGTGCAGAGTAAATCCTTTAACTGGAGTTATAAATAAACAACAACAAAAAAAACCAAATAAGATAAAAACAAATAAGAATACTTGCGCCTTTGTCACTTCAGCTGCACCAAAAGCACAAGATTCTTTCAACTTTCTCCCTTAAAATAACTGAGTAATTCAGCAATATAGGCAACCGTTTAAGTTCTAGTCAATTACAATTCCCAGATATCTGCCATGCCCTTCCTTTGTTCCTTTCAGTGCTTTCTCTGTATGACTCTTCCGCTGTGTGAAACGTTAGTGGATGCAAGCTAACCAACAGCTAACGGAGGCTATACCCTGTCACATGTCCTGCGTTTACCTTCTCGGTCCTTTGATTCTGTCTCGATGGCTTCGATGGCCTCAATGGTGGCTGAGGGGGGGAGAGGAGGGCAAGTTACACATGAACAAGCCATGCAGTGGCAGTAGTGGCAGACAGGGAGCAGCAGGGCAGAGCTTGAGCCAGGCGGCAGGCTGGCCCCGCTAGACGCATGCACGCCAACCAGACTATGGAGCACGGTGCCATGCAACCCCTCAGGCACACACGCACGCGCGCTCTCCTGTCGGCACAGACTCACACTCGCCTCACCCCAGTTTTACCCATGATAGGGAAAACCGAACCACTGCGGTCCAGCCTTTGGGGCAACTCCCAGAGAGAGAGAGAGAGAGAGAGAGAAAGAGAGAGAGAGAGAGGAGTGCCCCAAAGCCTGGAGTTGGTCAGAGGATACAGAAAGGGACAGATGAAGAGACAGGGACATGGAAAGAAGTAGAGAAAGAGGAAGTGGTCGGAGACAAGGGGGAGGAGGGCCTTCTGTAAGGCCATGCGCTCACCACTCTGTAGAGTCTGTTTGCCTCCAGACAGCACTCCACTGGGCAGCATGCCGGTCGGGGTCAGCCCCTTTAGAGTCAGCACGTTCTCACTCTCTTCCCTGCATAAAGTCAAACACACACACACACACACATATATGTATATCCACAAACACACACTTAAGACTCCAGCAGTCTCTCTCTCTCTCTCTCTCTCTCTCTCTCTCTCTCTTTCTCTCTCTCTCTCTCTCTCGCATCTGTGTGGAGTTTCATAAGACACTGACACAGATGAGCAGATGGTGGAAGTCCTCCTCATACCTGAGCACAGAGAACATCTTGGCCATCTTCCCAATGGCACGGATTTTGTTCCTAATCACCTCTTTCCGGGCTGCTGCTGCGTTTGCTGTGGGCGGATACGAAAGTTCAACCTCAGACTGCACTGCCACAAGGAGAGTGCTCTATAGTCACTAACATTTAAACGTGGGGCTTGTTGAAAAGGGGAACAAAACCTGATATTTCAGGAGCGGTCCCAGCTTACAGGCTTTGCTGCAAGTATAGTAAAGTCAAGTATACCGATTCCAGTTCCGGTGAGAATAAGCCAAAGGTGGCAAAAACAACTGCACGGTGAGACTGATTTAAAGGAGATCTCGTACCATCAAAGATCTCGTCTCCGTCGTTCATAAGCTCATCATCGGAGCAGATGCTCAGCACATTCACCAGCATCTCTGTGACTGCAGAGAAAAGAAGATCAGACCAGGACATGCACCTGCCAATCCTCTCAAGGGACATGCTGCTCTAGGATGAGTTGGTGCCTTCTGTATCATACTGTATATGGGTTGGGGGTAGACAGCTGAAGGTCACCTTTCTCTCCCACGAAAGGCAGAGACCAGGTGAACACGTCCATGAAGTTGGGCAGCCAGTAGGGATGTGGGGAACAGTTAAACTGTCGAATGTTCATCACGTTATTCTCATACTTCAGGACAGCGGCTGACATGAGCACACACACACACACACACACACACACACACACCAACGCGTTTAGTAAGCTCCAGCACTGCATTCCTATTCATTCAGCAGAGAAATGATCTCCTAATCTCAGAAGTACATAATATCCTGCGCTGACTTGTTTCTTCATTTCTATATTTTTTCTCATAGGTCAATTACAGTGCCTTAAAATTCCAAAGTATTTAAATAAGTTATTTGTGTGCTGAAATCAAAAGAATGTTGCTCATAAGCAATACATGAATTAGCATACATTCAAAATAAGCAATCTGTAGTCCTCTTAATTAGAAAGCATAATAATAATAATAATATTAATATTCAATAGCACATCTGTGACCCTTTGGCCATTCTTTGCTTTAGCTGGTCAGTTTGAACAATAAACTCATAACTGGAGGCTGGACTTTGGCTTGGCTTTTGTATCCCACGTTTCTTAAAGACTCTTGAACTCGGAGCAGCCGGGCTGGACTAGTTTTGACACAGACAATACACATGAAAAGGACAAAATCCCTGACAATGAGAGGTGGAGAAACTACTGGCTAACACTCATCACCATTTACACTGTTTGCTAAGAGTTAAAGGCCAAAATGCCGAAAACTGTATCATCGCAAACCTCTGCTGTTGTAGCACTAAAGCTGACTTGGTGATTCTGGATGAAATACAAACCTTTAGTATAACTTTCACCAAAAATGACCCTTTTGCTCATATCTTAGCCTATATCTCATAAGACATCGATGTTGAACAATTTCCTCAAATTTAACAGTGACGAATGAGCACTTGGTAACTGGTTCAAAAGCAGTTCTTAACAAAGCTCAGCTCCTAGCCCTCCACACTGACAGTAGAGCTAGCACAGCATTCTTCGCTCTCTTCCAATTCCCAAATTCATCACAAAGACCATTTTGTACATCTAACAATCAAAACTCAGATCTTCTGTTTTGTTTTTTTTTCCTGCAGTTGAAGCTCTTTTCCATTCCTTTATTCCTAGCCATCTGGACAACTGAATCTCCGTTTTGAGTGGTACACGCTCCACTAAGCTTGAGTGGTATATTTGTCCATAAACTCCACGTCATCCAGAACTCAGCTGCTCAGCTTCCGACCAGCATGTCTTCCAACCACAACGTTCCATCTGTGCCTTTACTCACGTTTCACCTCCTTTGCTTGTAAAGCACTGAAGAACCTAGCTTTCTTCTACCTGTCCTCCAACCCCTTTACTGAGGGTCACACTCAGGAAGTCCTCAGGACTTCCACAGCTGACTGCTTGACTTACTCATTGGTCCTCCATGTGAATTCCATTGTGCTGGAGGCCAAGCCTTCCCTAGAGCTGCTCCTCAACTCTGGAATTCTTTCCCTCTCACAGTTAGACACTCCACACCCATCACTCTCAAGTTTAAAATTTGATGTATATCCTGTCTACCACCAGGCCTTTCACCAACTTCTCTTATCCTTCAAAACGTTTGACTTGTCATTGTTGTCATTGTAGCTGTTGTTATTATGAACTTTGTGAATTGTGATCCTCTCTAGTTGATGATACAAAGTATAGTATCTTTGGGTCTCAAAAATGTGCTATACAAAACAAATGTATCATGATAATTATGACCCTGAAGAAATTATTATAATTCCTCTTCTTATTATTACTACTACTACTACTACTACTGCTACTATTACTACGCTTATTATGACTAACCTAAGCAATCTAAATGCTTTGTGTATCTTTGAATATCTTTGCGTGTTATTTGCATGTAAGTTATCTGTATTAATCGGTAACAATGAGCTCTTTAAAAAAGAAATAAATGCTTCCAAATTGCTTCTCCCTGTTTGTGTGTGAGGGTATGTCCACGTGAAATGTCCACTAGATGGCGCTGTTGAACCTGAGCTGTTGACCCTGTTCCATCAGGAGAGATAAAGCCACATGGAAGGAGTCAGTCAAGCTGATGGGCCCTCGCACAGCCACATCTCCGCCATCTACTCCATTCACTATGGCAAACACACTCCGCCATGCACACACATCCTTTTCCAGTCGTTATAATGGAAACCCTCTACAAACCTCCCTTTGTCTATTATACCCATCACACCAAATATATACTCACATCTGCCATTTCTCTCCTAAGAATTCATCACATATTGCAGTCTTATGTGTCAATACTACTGCCCATAAACTCGCTCAGATTAAATGGTGTTAGCGTGTGATGAAATGAAAGAAGGACATACATTTAACACTGGACTATTGCTTTTACCTACCTTTGTTATTGTAAACATCAAGGTAGTTTGGTGCAGAGAATATGGTGATGAGGGAGGGAAAGCCAGTGGTCTGACTCTTCCTGTACATCCTGTATCTGTGGCAGACACAGTGCATGAGAGAGAGAGAGAGAGAGAGAGAGAGAGAGAGATTGAACCACTTAAATGGATATCACCAATTACTGAAGACCAAGACACGGACACACTGAGCAATGAGATGGAATGCGTGAGTGATCAGTGTCAGCTACCAGTGTGAGTAAGCAATGATAGAGAACAGTGAGTGAGAGTGTGCAGTGAGAGAGTAGTGAGCAGTGAGAGTGAGCAGTGAGAGTGTGCAGGGAGACTGAGCAGTGAGACTGAAGATGAGCAGTGAGAGTAGAATGAGAATATGCAGTCAGAGTGTAGACTGAGAGTGCACAGTGAGTATAGAGTGTACAGTGAGTGTAGACTGAGAGTGTAGAGTGAGTGTACAGTGAGTGTATAGAGAGAGTGTACAGTGAATGTAGTCTAAAAGTGTAGAGTGAGAGTGTAGAGTGGGAGTGTACAGTGAGTGTAGAGTGAGAGTGTATAGTGAGTGTAGAGTGAGTGTACAGTGAGAGTGTACAGTGAATGTAGTCTGAGAGTGTAGAGTGAGAGTGTACAGTGAGTGTAGAGTGAGAGGGTAGAGTGCGTGTAGACTGAGCATGCACAGTGAGTATAGAGTGTACAGTGAGTGTAGACTGAGAGTGTAGAGTGAGAGTGTACAGTGAGTGTAGAGTGAGAGGGTAGAGTGCGTGTAGACTGAGCATGCACAGTGAGTATAGAGTGTACAGTGAGTGTAGACTGAGAGTGTAGAGTGAGAGTGTACAGTGAGTGTGTAGAGTGAGAGTGTACAGTGACTGTAGTCTGAGAATGTAGCGTGGGAGTGTACAGTGAGAGTGTACAGTGAGTGTGTAGAGTGAGAGTGTACAGTGAGTGTACAGTGAGTGTGTAGATTGAGAGTGTACAGTGGATGTAGTCTGAGAGTGTAGAGTGAGAGTGTACAGTGAGTGTAGAGTGAGAGGGCAGAGTGAGAGTGAACAGTGAGAGTGTAGAGTGTGGGTGTGCAGTCAGAGTGTGCAGTGAGAGGGCACGTGTGTAAAAAGTACGAGTGAGCAGTAATGAACGTGTCTGCATACATACCCAGCATCTTGTGCTTCGTGTGCTCGGATGACTGATAACAAGTTATTATTCTGTAGGAACTCACACACAGCTGGATAACTGCAAGGCACAGAGAGTAACAGAGAGAACTCAGCTTTTCCCATTTCCAATATCAGTCAACCAAACCACTAATAAACACAGAGTCTGCCTGTAATTTCACTATATAGCCAGCAGGGGGTGAATGAATTATGAACGAGTTATTTCCCTTCCACATATCTTGTATCAGACATTTTCCAAAAGTGTAAACAAATCCATTATAACTGGATCATTCCAGTGTGGATGTCAGCTGCCGGACAGACGGCCATTTCCGAAAATGATCACATGGTGGTGGCATGTACTCTAGAAAACCTAATCAAGCGGGAAGAATGAATCTGTGGTAGGAATATCCCCCTGTGATTTGAACATGTGTCAAACACTGGCAAGTCTTAGCAAAACCGATGGATGTCAATGATTGCTGTGATTAGGAGTCAGTCCTACACCACATTAGAGGGAATGTATATATCCCGGTGAGAGAATGAAGTGCACACTGGGGGAATTAAAAACTGCACACAGCAACAGTCCGGGTCTCAGGAGGACATACAGTGCATGTAAGTCACAAGCACAGAGACCTCTTCTGAACAATTACACTCATGCTGGCATTTTTATTACATCTTAAAGCTTCGACTGGTCAAGTCAACACAACTTAGCAATGAGCTACAGTGAGCAATGACTTTTTTTGTCATGTTCCCTTTCTTTCTGTCTCTCTCTCTTACACACTCTTACAGCACGCTCAGAAAAACAGACTGCTACAGAACTGCACCTATACTGAGTGGAGTTAATGTTAGGTTAAGCGTTGAGTTTCAACAGAGTACCAGCCATAATAAACTTCAGGGCATTTGTGATGTGTGTGCATAATCTTGCCCTGTCAAGATCTAATGGAGCACACAGTGTGATTTAACGGAGAGGACCTCATCCTGCGGTTTACATATAGCCTACAGCTCATTTTCCTGCTCTATGTGGGAACGAGAAACACAGCTAGCTCTCCTGTGTGTGTGAGAGACACAGCTAGCTCTCCTCTGTGTGTGAGAGACACAGCTAGCTCTCCTGTGTGTGTGAGAAACACAGCTAGCTCTCCTGTGTGTGTGAGAGACACAGCTAGCTCTCCTCTGTGTGTGAGAGACACAGCTAGCTCTCCTCTCCGTGTGAGAGACACAGCTAGCTCTCCTCTCCGTGTGAGAGACACAGCTAGCTCTCCTCTGTGTGTGAGAGACACAGCTAGCTCTCCTCTGTGTGTGAGAGACACAGCTAGCTCTCCTCTGTGTGTGAGAGACACAGCTAGCTCTCCTCTGTGTGTGAGAGACACAGCTAGCTCTCCTGTGTGTGAGAGACACAGCTAGCTCTCCTCTGTGTGTGAGAGACACAGCTAGCTCTCCTCTGTGTGTGAGAGACACAGCTAGCTCTCCTGTGTGTGTGAGAGACACAGCTAGCTCTCCTCTCTGTGTGTGAGACACAGCTAGCTCTCCTCTGTGTGTGAGAGACACAGCTAGCTCTCCTCTGTGTGTGAGAGACACAGCTAGCTCTCCTGTGTGTGAGAGACACAGCTAGCTCTCCTCTGTGTGTGAGAGACACAGCTAGCTCTCCTCTGTGTGTGAGAGACACAGCTAGCTCTCCTGTGTGTGTGAGAGACACAGCTAGCTCTCCTCTTCTCCTCTGTGTGTGAGAGACACAGCTAGCTCTCCTGTGTGTGTGAGAAACACAGCTAGCTCTCCTGTGTGTGTGAGAGACACAGCTAGCTCTCCTCTGTGTGTGAGAGACACAGCTAGCTCTCCTCTGTGTGTGAGAGACACAGCTAGCTCTCCTGTGTGTGTGAGAGACACAGCTAGCTCTCCTGTGTGTGTGAGAGACACAGCTAGCTCTCCTCTGTGTGTGAGAGACACAGCTAGCTCTCCTCTGTGTGAGAGACACAGCTAGCTCTCCTCTGTGTGTGAGAGACACAGCTAGCTCTCCTCTCTGTGTGTGAGAGACACAGCTAGCTCTCCTCTGTGTGTGAGAGACACAGCTAGCTCTCCTCTGTGTGTGAGAGACACAGCTAGCTCTCCTCTGTGTGTGAGAGACACAGCTAGCTCTCCTGTGTGTGTGAGAAACACAGCTAGCTCTCCTGTGTGTGTGAGAGACACAGCTAGCTCTCCTCTGTGTGTGAGAGACACAGCTAGCTCTCCTCTGTGTGTGAGAGACACAGCTAGCTCTCCTGTGTGTGTGAGAGACACAGCTAGCTCTCCTGTGTGTGTGAGAGACACAGCTAGCGCTCCTCTGTGTGTGAGAGACACAGCTAGCTCTCCTCTGTGTGAGAGACACAGCTAGCTCTCCTCTGTGTGTGAGAGACACAGCTAGCTCTCCTGTGTGTGAGAGACACAGCTAGCTCTCCTCTGTGTGTGAGCGACACAGCTAGCTCTCCTCTGTGTGTGAGAGACACAGCTAGCTCTCCTCTGTGTGTGAGAGACACAGCTAGCTCTCCTCTGTGTGTGAGAGACACAGCTAGCTCTCCTGTGTGTGTGAGAGACACAGCTAGCTCTCCTCTGTGTGTGAGAGACACAGCTAGCTCTCCTCTGTGTGTGAGAGACACAGCTAGCTCTCCTCTGTGTGTGAGAGACACAGCTAGCTCTCCTGTATGTGTGAGAGACACAGCTAGCTCTCCTGTGTGTGTGAGAGACACAGCTAGCTCTCCTGTGTGTGTGAGAGACACAGCTAGCTCTCCTCTGTGTGTGAGCGAGTAACACAGCAGCTTGGCAGCATGTGTGGTGCAGCCTTTGAGTTATGACGGGAAATGAGTGTCAAACAGTGTTCACCTCTCTCTCTTTTTCTCTCCCGCACTCTCTTCCTTGAGCTAAAGTATCTACTAATGAGTAGAACCTCATCGCGATACTACTTCTCTCCACAAATCATTCCTTATTTTACGTCTCTCTCTCTCTCTCTCTCTCTCTCACCCCTTCTCCCTGTCTTGCTCTCTCGCTTCAGTTTAGGCAAGAGGAGTGAGTTGTCATGGCAACACCACACTGCAAAGCCCTTAGGGATTGTGGGATAGATCGCAGAGCCGTGCTGCTGCTGCTGCTGGCTGCAGTGTAGGCCCTGCTCTGTCTCTCCCTCCCTCTCTCCCCCCATCTCTCCCTCCATTCCTCTGTCCATCTTTCCCTCTAGCTCTCCCCCTCTACCTCCATGACTCCCGCCCTATTTCACTCTTCTTCCTCGCCGTGCTCCTTCTTTTCTCTAGCTATCCCTCACTCATTCCTGCTGTCTGTTGCTGCTGACTAAACAGCGATTTAGGAGCTCGACGGGATTGGGGCTTGGGGTGGGGGGGTGGGGGTGGGGATCATGTCCTTCTTCCTGTATTTTGGTTCAGAGATGCAGCTCCCATATCTGCTTTACAGCTGCTACGGACAGGGGTGTGTGTTCTGAAACACAACCCATCATGACACAGAGCACTGCCCCAGACATGCCACATGGCAGTGTGCTAAACAAATCAATGAAAGGATCAAATATAAATAACACATCGCTGATGCGAGGTGCCACAAAGAGCTATGTCACAGACCGAGACACCTGGCCAAACATTATATGCAGAGGTTCAAAAGGCAAGGAAGTAAACATGTTCCAAAGATGCACGAAGGCTCAAAGACTTAAAAGAAGCCCCTAGTGTATATGACCTCTTAGCCAGTATATTACGAAGACCTGCAAAAGGCTGATACAGTGTTTCATAAGTTTGTGAATCGAAAGAGGAACATTTAACGGCATTTGTTCTGAATGTGTGTGGGCATAGCTGTAGTTCATAAGATTAAGGTAATTATAAAGATTTTCATAAACAAGTCTTGGTGAAACAGAGGAAATGGAAAGGCTCCAGAATGATCAAGAATAGAGCATTCAGATTGAACTCGAGTCTGCAAAATATCAAAGGAGAGAGCACTTATAAATCCTGGCTTGTCCCTGGTTTGCGCAAGCTGCACTTTTCAGCATGAAGATTTTGATGCTGCGTTTTCAGCCCTCACACACAGTCTATGAACGCTGACAATGCACATCACAAGAACATGCCTCTGTGGTTCTTACATAACCACAATGTAATGGTGTATGCCTGGGCTATTCAAATGAGGCATCAGTGTCTTCAGTAGTTTGAGGGAACCCTGCAAAAAAAACTGATTTTGCCAGTCGTTTTTTCGTTAGCCGTTACACCTTGGTTACACCTCGGTCAGAGGCGTGGCTATTAGTGAAAGAGGCGGAGCTCTGCAGGGTTGGAGTAAAATCTGCAGATACTAGGCCCTCCACTGAGCAAGTCCTGGTGGGGAGCGGCAGTGCTTGCCACTGTGTATGCAGTCATGGGTGACCATGACGCCGCATGACGAGTGTGTTCTGCGGTATCACCGTGGCTACACCTACACGCGCACACACCTACACCGTAGAATGGTCCCTCACTGGAGTCAGAAGAAGTGAGTGTTGAAAGCCTCGACTGTGCTGAGAGAGAGAATATTAGTCCATATAACTAGAAGGCTGTAGGCTGAAGGCTGTTTATAGGCTGAATCGAGTACTGCTCCTGCTTTGCCCAAATCTGCTGGCATTTTTTTTCCCTGGCTCACTGCTACAGAGCACACGGCACCTACAGCTCATTCAGCTCCCGCACCCACATCCCGAATGTGGACACAGATGGGTTATTAAAAACCCCGGGAAAGCATACGTGGACATGGTCGCACGTGTGTGTGCAGGACTAAGGGGAAGCTGGCCATGGGCCTGACTGGCTGATACCCAGCATCCCAGGTTCAGAGGGGAAGACAGAGATGCCTCACTACCCTGTAACACAACACAGTCATCCAGCACTGCAGAGCAAGGAGCACAGCCCAGAGAACCGCCTGCGCGCGCGCGCACACACACACACACACACGCACGCGCACGCGCACGCGCACGCACTCGCACGCGCACGCGCACGCACACGCACACACACACTCACACGCACACGCACACGCACACTCACACGCACACGCACACATACACACACACACACTCACACACTCACACACACACACACATACACACACACACACACACACTCTCTCTCTCTCTCTTTCTCTCTATTTCTCTCTCTCTCTCTCTCTTTCTCACACATCTACATGTACACATACAAATACACATGCACATGGATATACGGTCACACAAACATGAGCCAGAGTGTGTAAAATGACACACATGGTGTGTGGTGTGGGATATTTTCAGGGACAGGCCTTCTAAACCTCTAAAGACCATCTCAGCCTTCACAGCACACGGAACGAATGTGGAATGTGTTAGGGTGTATGCCTGTCTTACTGAGGCTTTCAATGAATTGGATAAACACATGAGGTTTGAACTTAAAAATTCACAGACACAGTTCTCTTCATCCCTACACACACACACACACACACACACACACACAATAAATAAATAAAAAGACACCTGAACACTGTCTAACACCTACTCAAACAAACAATGTCTCCAGTGCTCCATCAGGTCTTCAGCAGTGTGTGAAATATTAACAGCTTGGTGGGACTTGGTGGGAGAGCTGAGAGTGCTGAGAGCACCAGCAGCTTCCAGCACCTGGAGAGAGTGAGTGATCCCCTACTGATCTCTCTGTGTTACTTACACACACACACACACACATAAATATACACACACACACACAACATACACACACCAATGTATATTTACAAACACCCACACATAGAAACACAGACACACACACAAATGCTTTTATACAAACACACATGCACAAATACACACACGCACACACACACACACACATGTGTGTGCGCTCACATACACACAAACACAAAGACACGGCACTGTGCCACCTCTTACATGTACACGTGAACTTAAATGTACACATATAAGCCGAAAGAGAACTGTGTGCCCATGTCAGCGTGCACTTCAGGTGTCATGACACTGGGTTTTGCAGAGGCAGGATATTGAGCGTTTTGTATGCGTGGGTGCATCTATCTCAAATTCTTTCAAATTTCTTACTTTCTTGGTGGTGGGAGTGTGAGCAAGATGTACCTGTAGAAATAGGAGCAACCTCTGACTGTGTTGTGGCTGAAGTACTCCTGGCTCTTCTCATTGCCAAAGTCCTCTAGGGGGTCTGACCACAGGAGATCGCACATGGGCCCAAACGCAGGTGGCTCTTTGAACCGATCCAGCTAGGCAACACAAAGACATGTTATAAAGAACTCACACTGGCTACACACAGGCACACACTCACTCACACAAACACACACACACACACACACACATTCATGTAGCTGACCCCCCCCCCCCCAGCCATCCACAGCATGGATGACTGCACTATGGAAGTGGAATGGAGTTCCTACAGAGTGGGCAGTACCTTTTTTATGTCGTCTAAGGTGTGTATTTCTGGCGAAAGGCCACCATGAACACACAAAAACTGCTGGTTCATGAGAGCAGCCAGGGGAAGGCAGTCGAATGCATCCATACAAGAGTCATATACTTGCTCCGAATACTTGATTTTACCTGAGAGAAAGACAGAACGATGTGAGATGTTTTGCCAACGTAGGATAAAGCCTACAGTAGTTACTTAATTATTTATAGTTTGTAGGTTTGTCCAAAACATCCAGAGAGGCACAAAGCTGACATGGCATATAATAGAACATTTCAGGCCGTAACCAAATCTTGTATCAGATATCTTTCTTATCAGTGTCCTCCCAATTACAATTTTAAGTGAACCCTTCTAGCTCTCATGTGTGTCAAAGTCACACACACACACACACACACACACACACACAAACACATTGACACACATACAGAATTTACAGCGTCACTAGTCTGCTAAAGGTCTCTTCCTGCGTGGGTCGACATGTGTTCCTCTTTTTTTCTCATTAAATCTCAATTCACTGCCTCTCAAAGGCATTTGTCTCCATGGTGACAGGTCAGCAGAGTAGGTACAGAAATAGTTTGTCGCCAACTCCACAACGCCCCCCCCCCACCCCCCACTTCACCTGTCTCGATATTCTCTCGCTCGGCCCTGTGGGATAGCGCCACTCTTAGGCATTACCTCATTGCCTGCTTGGCCCCTCCCCCACCCGCTCTGTCACCTCTCACTGAGCCGCTCCTTTCTTAAAGAGACAGAGACCTTCTCAGGGAACGCTCCCCGTCAAACACATCTCCTTACTCAACAGCGTTCCCACACCTTGGCCAGGGAGAGCAGCCCAGCAATTAGAAGTCACATCTCGAGTCGCTCGTCTAGAACATGCAGAATCAAGTGGGATATCTGAAAGCTGAAGTTCATGTTCAGAGAGCTAAAGAGCACGGCATGCCTGACAGGTAGAAGCGTAAGCTGCAGATAACACCAGAGTGCATACTCACATTCTTGTTTGAAGGTGAAATATTCTGTCAAATGTCTACATTCGTGATTTCCTCTCAGTAAAAATAGCGTCTTTGGATAGAGGATTTTCAGTGACCAAAGGTACAAAACACACTGCGGACAGAAATGTAGGCACAGTGTAAGAGATACGCATATGTGTGATACATGTGTGGCTACAGCAAACAGCACACACACACACACACACACACACACCAGACTACAGAAGCAGGTAAGGAGTCTAACAACGTGTAGCTTGTGCGTGCAGTGTAAGAGTCATGGAGAACAGGGAGGAGCTAATGGAGTATGAAGGCCCATCACAGAGAGTGACACTGGCAACCAGGACATCAGCTAGCAGGGAACACGTTCAGCCATATGGCCCTTTTCCCCAACTTTAGGTAATACATAATGACATCCATCGATGACACATCTACCATCGTCCTCCATCACCTGAACACTTACTGGGTGCCACCAGCAGAGTGTCAGTGCTTAATCCACTCCCTTTACTGCCAGGCCATAACACTCTCATGTGCACTCTTAATGACCCCAGGTGGGTGCAGGTGTATATATGTGTGTGTGTTTGTGTGTGTGTTTGTGTGAGTGTGTGTGTGTGCCATACAGGTTACAGGTTGTATAAAGTTTAAAGTGACTATTGCATAAGAATAATGTAATCAAGAGAAGCTGATTGATTAGCACTAGATATGCTGTTATTTCTTGGAAACAACTCTCTAACTCTGCAGTTGGACCCTGTCAGTCTGAGGGAAAAGCGGAACTAGGGGCTGGCGACATCAGCATGTGGTTATAAAAAGGAGAGCGACTGCTTGCTGTGTGATCTCACAACCCGGTTCTCTGGTCCAGGATGATGAATAACATCACCTTTGCTCAGCTGGGCGTGGTGCATGTCCTCGCTCAACTGGGGAATTGGGGAATCAGTTCTCCTACATTTTTGCCCGAGTCAGCAGGATCTCCAACTCTCAGGTGTGGAGTGAGGACTCCGTAAGCGAAATGGGGGGTGCACAAGAACGGTCCGGGGAAATTCGCAGGCACTGCGCACGCCCAGACGCAAGATGCCCCATTCTGCCCATAGACGAGGAGGTTAGCATAGTCGTCAGGCTGAGAGTGGTGTTGCCTACGGTGTGAGCTCACAACACAGTAACCGTTTCTCCTAGACCAGACTTTTGAGTGACACCTGTGATCAGCTCATCAACAGATAACATTAAGGCTGTATGGGAGCATGCTTGCAGTCACGTTTTGAAGCATTGTTGGAGGTGGAAAGGTTTGACATGAGTGCCGCTCACCTCGATACTGAAATAGCCCCGGTCCACATAGTCCCCCAGGAAAAGGTATCGCGTTGTGGCAGGTGACCCTCCCACCTCAAAGAGCTTCATCAGGTCAAAGAACTGCCCATGGATGTCCCCACACACTGGTGGCACAGAGAGACAGAGATACATTAGCACGGCACATATTAAGGAGCCCCAGCACACTGTCTCCCCCCCGGAGGACGACTGCATTTCCACCTGCTCTTGTGTATACACAGTCACTGTCTGTGGGGGTGCCGCAATAACGTCTTCCACTGAGCTGTTACTGGCTATTGCTCAAATGGTAAACTCACAAAAGAGGAAGACTGAAGACTGATGGCCAGATGGGTTTCATATAATAAAAGCACAAATCTATGTGTGAGTGTGTGTGTGTCCATGTGTGCATGTCTTTATATGCCTGTGGGTGCAGGAGATCCTATGAGCAGAAGATCAGTGTCGTCTCTCAGCTTGATCATTCTTCCCCCGAGGAGGAAGCACAGAGAGAGAGGGGGAGAGAGAGAGAGATGCAAACTCCTGTTGCCATGGTGACATGAATTTGATGAGAATAAATAATGAAATAAATGAGTTTTCATTTCTCTCGCCTGAGCTCAGCGTTGGCATGGAGATGCCGCCTAGGCGTTTGCCTCGGAGGACCCTCAGCCAGTAAGTGTGTGGGTGTGGGTGTGGCCCAAGGCTGAAAGGACACACACACACACACACACACACACACACACACACCCATACACATGCAACAGCCTTGAACTCCAATGTATAGAAAATATACTGCATTAGCTATGGTTTGTATTAGTTCTAAATATATTTATATTGGACACATCAGAGCTCATAGAGTGTAATGACTATTTATTTAAAAATAAATTCAGTGTTATTAACTAATACATGAAGTTATTGGGCTTATATTATATATTATATATATAAGTACATATATTGGGTACGTGTGTATGGGTAGGCGTGTACTCATGTACGTGTGTATGGGTAGGCGTGTACTCATGTATGTGTGTATGGGTAGGCGTGTACTCGTGTGTATGGGTAGGTGTGTACTCATGTATGTGTGTATGGGTAGGCGTGCACTCATGTATGTGTGTATGGGTAGGCGTGTACTCATGTACGTGTGTATGGGTAGGCGTGTACTCATGTACGTGTGTATGGGTAGGCGTGTACTCATGTAAGTGTGTATGGGTAGGTGTGTACTCATGTATGTGTGTATGGATAGGTGTGTACTCATGTACGTGTCTATGGGTAGGTGTGTACTCATGTACGTGTGTATGGGTAGGTGTGTACTCATGTACGTGTGTATGGGTAGGTGTGTACTCATGTATGTGTGTATGGGTAGGTGTGTACTCATGTATGTGTGTATGGGTAGGTGTGTACTCATGTACGTGTGTATGGGTAGGCGTGTACTCATGTATGTGTGTATGGGTAGGTGTGTACTCATGTATGTGTGTATGGGTAGGTGTGTACTCATGTATGTGTGTATGGGTAGGCGTGTACTCGTATGTGTGTATGGGTAGGCGTGTACTCATGTACGTGTGTATGGGTAGGTGTGTACTCATGTATGTGTGTATGGGTAGGTGTGTACTCATGTATGTGTGTATGGGTAGGCGTGTACTCATGTATGTGTGTATGGGTAGGCGTGTACTCATGTACGTGTGTATGGGTAGGTGTGTACTCATGTATGTGTGTATGGGTAGGCGTGTACTCATGTACGTGTGTATGGGTAGGCGTGTACTCATGTACGTGTGTATGGGTAGGCGTGTACTCATGTACGTGTGTATGGGTAGGCGTGTACTCATGTATGTGTGTATGGGTAGGCGTGTACTCGTGTGTATGGGTAGGTGTGTACTCATGTATGTGTGTATGGGTAGGCGTGCACTCATGTATGTGTGTATGGGTAGGCGTGTACTCATGTACGTGTGTATGGGTAGGCGTGTACTCATGTACGTGTGTATGGGTAGGCGTGTACTCATGTACGTGTGTATGGGTAGGCGTGTACTCATGTAAGTGTGTATGGGTAGGTGTGTACTCATGTATGTGTGTATGGATAGGTGTGTACTCATGTACGTGTCTATGGGTAGGTGTGTACTCATGTACGTGTGTATGGGTAGGTGTGTACTCATGTACGTGTGTATGGGTAGGTGTGTACTCATGTATGTGTGTATGGGTAGGTGTGTACTCATGTATGTGTGTATGGGTAGGTGTGTACTCATGTACGTGTGTATGGGTAGGCGTGTACTCATGTATGTGTGTATGGGTAGGTGTGTACTCATGTATGTGTGTATGGGTAGGTGTGTACTCATGTATGTGTGTATGGGTAGGCGTGTACTCGTATGTGTGTATGGGTAGGCGTGTACTCATGTACGTGTGTATGGGTAGGTGTGTACTCATGTATGTGTGTATGGGTAGGTGTGTACTCATGTATGTGTGTATGGGTAGGCGTGTACTCATGTATGTGTGTATGGGTAGGCGTGTACTCATGTACGTGTGTATGGGTAGGTGTGTACTCATGTACGTGTGTATGGGTAGGCGTGTACTCATGTACGTGT
>NC_137504.1:9450000-9480000 GCF_041902795.1 Electrophorus electricus
CATTAGGTCTGCTAAGTAAATTGCCATTTAGAGTGTCCATCCATAGCTGTCATCATCAAAGCTGGTTTTGATCAGTGATGGGCTAAAATGCAGTGAATGAGTCTTTGGCTGCAGCCATGGCTCCTGGTGATCAGACATCATATACTGGATTTACTTTATTAGCGCTTCACGTCCTCCTGTTATGATTGATTGCATCCACATCCATGTTGGTCTAGATCCCTAAATGAAATATATATGAAATATAATTACTTTTCATTGTTCCACTCTCCCATCTGTACTCTGTGTTGTGTGTAGGTGTGTGTGTGTGTGTGTGTGTGTGTGTGTGTGTATATATATATATATATGCATATATACCTGAAACACACACACCATCCCATTAATTCAGCACCTCCTGGAATTCCTTACAGCTCTGAGGTGGGGGTATTTTTCATCACCTGCTGCCTGTGCTTTCTGTGGGGAAAAGTGCAATGCGGCCCAGAGGAGGGGCTCCATCATATCCCCCCCAAACTTCAACCCCGCTGGCACATGTGATCTTTCATCGGGGCCTGTTTGGCTGTTTCATTTCCACTCCCTAAACTCTGATGGATAGAGCGTGTGCTCGGAGAGCAGGAAACAGAAAAAGTGGACACATTGACAGAACATTATAAATAACCGAGCAAACCAGGTTGCATAACCACCTCCTCGGTGTCTAACACATTAGCTGTGGCTGCATCAACTGTGCACAGTGTGATTCTGTACAGCTGGAAATGAAAGAGGATGTTAGCTTGGGACTAATGTGCTCGATTGATCTGGCTATTGTTGCTGATTTTTCTTGTTGTGCGCTCACGTCAGGGAAGCGAAAGACACGGCTGAACACGTCCACAAGCCTGTTTGATATGGGTGCTCAGTGTAACCCAAAAACCATGGCCAAGAAACGTCCACGGCCCCTTTAAAAGGAGAGTATGACTAAACGACTCTAACGTGGCCAACAATGCACACTAATGCTGCTGCCTAGCAGGACGGGTGACGCTAGCCGGCGAGGCTAGCTTTTGTTCATTACAGAGCGCATTTGCAAGTGCTGTACACCCAAAACGTGTCCGTGCAGAAGCTTGCAGGCCTGAGCTCAATCCATGCATGAAAAGCCAATATGCCGAGAAGAGGAGTGTAGAGAGGGACGCTAGTGCTTGGAGCAGAGGAGGAGCCACCGGTGGTATGGATGTGCATGTCTGAGGCAATGTGCTGGAATATGGTGACCTCTCGGTCGGGCTGTAGACTTAGCACCAAAGATTTGTAAATTTAAGCGCAATCTTGAATGGCCAGTGATTGAATACAGAAATTACATGGCAGCATAACTGCTTCACCGGCAATCTTAAATGTTCCTCTAGGATATTGTTAATAATACAGTATGTGTTTTGTGTGTGTGTGTGTGTGTGTGTGTGTGTGTGAGTTCCACGCACCGGTAGTGAGAGCACACTGGCTGAAGCAGTTGAAGAGTTCACACACTCAGATGTCATGTGTGTGCGAGCAATGTGCAGATGTGTTCCTCTGATGGCCCCGGTCATCTCCCTTCACCTCCCGCTCTCTCCTTCTGTATGGGCTGCTCCTGTACGCTCCTCTCCCTCTCTCTGTCACGCCTCCCCACACCATCTCTCCTTGTCCTTATCTAGCCATCACTTTTGTGCTCCTCCTCGGCCTCCTCTTCCCACACCACGACCCCACTGCCCCCACTGCCCCCACTCAGTCTCTCCGTTCTCCAGCTCTAGTTCTCATGTCTATCTCACACATTCTCTCTCTCTCTCTCTCTCTCTCTCTCACTCTCTCTCTCTCACTCTCTCTCTCTCTCTCTCTCTCTCACTCTCTCTCACTCTCTCACTCTCTCTCTCTCTCTCACTCTCTCTCTCACTCTCTCTCTCTCTCTCACTCTCTCACTCTCTCTCTCTCTCTCTCTCTCTCTCTCTCTTTCTCCCCCATCTCAAAGACCTCAGGGAAATTTCATTATGTAAGAGAGTGGTGTGCAGCAAAACACTGCTGCAAACTAATGCTTAAATAATTCACCCACACTGCTAAATAAAGCCAGCGAGAGCGTAGGATGCCTACAGACCCCCAGATCCCACCCCCTCTGCCTCTTGGAGGGCTGCTTCACCTCTCCACCATTCACCTCAGTGTGCCTGCTCGTGGGGACGGACCCTGAGTGGCCCCGCTATACAGCCACTCTGCACAGGTCGTTAAGGACTGGACTGCTCCGATAGTAATTTAAAGTGAAATCAATAAAATATGCGAAAAACAGACAAAATGCCCTTAGATCTCAGAGGGTTAAACCCACTGTCTGAGCATATGGAGAGTTCATCAGAACCTGGCACATCAGACAGGAAGGGAGGAACCCTGCTTGCACATAACCATGTTTGATCAGTCTAGACACATAGTGTTACACATCATAGAGTCATAAGAAAAACACAGGATGACTCCACTTCACTTACTGATAAAACCTCAGAGATAATGCATGGGATGAGACAAAAAAATGTTCTCAGCCGAGCACTGGCCCCAAGAAAACAAATGTAGCAAACACAGTATATCTCGGTAAGACAGTTTTCTGTCAGTATATGGTTAAAAAAACAAAAAAAAAACACCTTTCACAGAGATTAATGGTGCTGCATGTAGGAATAAACAAGTAATGAATCATTTGCTTCTAGTGTCTACAGGATCTACTGTGACAAATGCCTGTTTACGCCTCTCATTGAATCATTGCATCCGCATAACGGTGATCATCTAAATGTAAAGCTCCTAAATGAAGCCCCTTCACAGTTGACGATTGACTCAAACCTGCAGAACGGTACTTAACCACAATATAACGATCACGATAGTAAGTGACTGTGCTGATCATGCTGTTTAATTTTTTTAATTTATTGCGCCATTAAATGATAAGCAGTCGGCTGCAGAGTATTTTGGGGGGGGGGGGGTGTATTCTTTAACTAACACGGTTAATGTCCTAGAACTGAACTGGGTAAAGTAGGCCACCCATCACTCTGAACCAAGCCTGTGGGAGACTGGTGCACTGGGACCCCGCGCGTGCACTGGCCCAGTGGCATCCACAGCACACCGGACTCTCATCACTAGACAAGACCGTCCTCTGCTGGGGCTGAGGGAGTGAAGCCAGCCACTGACCCAAATCACACCAGATGCCAGCGCAAAATAGCTGTACTGCGACCTACAACTGCACTGCTTTTCTGCCTTTAGTGGGTACTTTAATGCCCACATAAATAGATCACATTATCCTCTGACTCGAAATCAACTCAAATTAGGTGAACAGATAAAAAAAAATTAAGTAAATCCTCTAAGATGATATAATCTATTTTAAATGCAATAATATGCATTTAATAATACAAATAAAGAATTTTAATGGTCTTATCTTTTCACATTTCCCAGTCTACACAAAATCAAAACAAGTTTCCATACTATTTTAACAAATGAGCTACAGATATAGACGTTTAGTGTATAACCCATGACACACATATAGCTTGATGGGGATATCTTACCTGATAATGTATGGACTTGTAAAAAGTAATACATCAGAAACATATTACATCAGCAGTCTTAGAGTGATATTGTGAACTTTGCTTGTTGTCTGTGTCTGTTTCTTTGTGGCTCTGCGCTGTAGTCAACTGAATATAAATGTTTAGCTGATGCCATGATTGGGGTTTTTAGAAGTGCTGATTTATTACTGATGTATTTGCTTATGATACAATCTCTCCTTTATACATAAACAGGAAGCAGTGTGGGGGTGCTCAGTGTTGGGTTGGAGTTAGAGATCAGACCTTCCCACAGTGGACTATAGCGCTAGGGCATGCAGGATTGAAACTGTGGCCCATCACCTTAACTGCGTGGAGGTTCCACCCAGGTCTGTGTGTGGGTGCATGTCACCATGACTCACTACTGTTAGTGACTGCATTCTTGCAAATAAGAGTTCTTAAAGGATGTTTTCTTGATCCAGGTACAGTCACTTACATAGAGAAGCCCTTTGGCCTCCTGAATGGTTGCTTAGGGTTTTCCATAGTCTGATAAACCATAACAATGGTAAAAACAGCAAAGATTATAGTTAATAGAAAAGGAACTTAAACCCTTGGTTACCAAGGTATAAGACAAAGTATTTTCATTTTAATAAAAACGTAAGAGACCTGCAGTTGTTAATGTCCCATGAGAGAGCTGTTAATGTTGCGAACCAACCTCCATATTCGCTAGTGAATAAGTCAATGGTGTGTTTAGACAGCCTATATTTTTCCCTTAATAGCAAAGTATTTTTCAAAATTATTTTCAAACCCCCAAAACCTGCAATTATGGCTTCCTGTTTTCTTTATTTCAATATGTCAATTTTATAGGATGTAAATTCATTGCGTGAAACAGTTTAAACGATGGTGCATGATTAAGAATATGCTGGAAAGTGCTTCTTCAGTTCTTTGTCGAAACATTTTTGCAAGGCTGTTATTAACATTAGAGCAGAATTCGAGTAGAATATTACGCGCTCTGTCATTTTGTCTTTTGTCATTACCGTATACTGTGAAATATCACATGCCTAAATGTCAGTGGACTTTTATTCTGATTAGGGATTTATTATATATATATATATATATATATATATATATATATATATATATATATATATATATATATATATATATATATATATATATATATATATATATATACACACACACACACATATACATACATACACACACACACACACACACACACACAGTATAATGCCGAAAGGAGGGCTTCGCAGTAAGGCACCGTAATATGGATTGTATGCAATTCCATCACAAAATGCCTAGACGTACCAGTATACGAACATGCTATTGCACAAACACGCACATAACTCTGTAATAATGACAGGAATCACTGATGGCTAGGACAGAACACATGGATAGAGATCTATAGGCAATCAGAACCTGTCACCTGCAAAGATATAAGTGGATTATCAGAGGACACAGGTTGTGTCTGTAAATACAAACTGTTATTTAACGCAGGCTGTTTACACAGCAATCCTTTGCATTGCTTGGAATAAATTACGTTTTCAGGCTGGATATAGTATTATGCCCATCCAATCCTTTTCCCACATAACCACTCAAATAAGTCTTTCCCCTTAACAAAGGCGAATTTTAACGTACGGTTAAACGCAAGAAGATCATCTAGAAGCAACATATATATATAACAATCGTCCAGATTCAACGATTAACTCTCAAATTAGTGGATGCAGCCACAAAATAACTGAATCGCTTTGAAACTTGGGTAAACGAAAAACGGAGATTCCATATTCTCCTAATGCCAATATATTAGAAAGACTACGTGTACAGAAAGCGCCCTCTATTACTGTGCCAACGAAATCCTGCTGCATCACCGCCTCCGCCGCAAAGACCTCCACACACTGCCTCGTCCAACGATCCCTCCTCAGCCTGCCCATGGACTAAATTAAATCAATCCGTGACAGACAAAAACACGTCGTTTGAAAAACGATTACCAATAAAATCCCCCAATCCGCTGCACAATCTAGCCAACGATGAGACTCTATTTCAGTGTTTATCAACGTAAGCCGATCAGAGAAAATGCAATTATCAAACACATGAATCATCAAACAAGCGTATGCACAGACGCTAACATTTTTAAATGGCATTTAAACCTCATCCTTGCCTATCAGTATTCCAGTCCGAACAGTAAGGACTGGCACAATATTTCCATTCGAGACAAAACTGAACATGATGCAAGAGAGGTTAAAAAAAAAATCAACACTCACATTTCACTACCCGATCGGTGGCGTTCAAGACCATGTCAACGTTAGACATCTTCATGGGCAGTTGATGTCTCAAGGCGAACGGTTTTATCCCTCCACGCAGAAGAAACGCTTTATATTCGGTGTGTTTTCGCGGTTGCGGGACGCGGTTGGTGCAGTGGCATCACTCGGACGCGTCTCTCCGTGTCTCACCGCCGGTGCTGGGAACGACTGCCGCTACCTAGAGAGGGTGGATGCTGCTGAGTGGATGGTGTGACTGCGCGCTGCTGCCGTGTGGGGGAGGACGGAGCGAGCGGGCGCGGAGGGGGCACGAGGAGAGAGCAGGCGCGCGGCAGCCAGAGAAAGGGAGCGAGAGAGAGAGAGAGAGAGAGAGAGAGAGAGAGAGAGAGAGAGAGAGAGAGAGAGAGAGAGAGAGAGAGAGCGGGCGTGCGCGCGCGCGCTACTCGGGAGATCCTTTCGGCGCGTTGCACCACCCCGACATGGCGAAGAGGGGAACTCCCACGCACCCATTTAAGGGGCTGCCTGATGCTGCCATCAGGTGGAAGCAGAGGGGTTTCCCGAGAACACGCACGCCATGTTTGCTAATCAATATCCATTTGATGCAAAGCAAAAGTCTGCTGGGTGTTTGGCAGCAATTGCCATCACTCTGCTATGGAGCGCCGTTATATTAAATTGCTGTAGTTAATAATATTTTGAAAATAAGAATTCAAAAACATATTATAAATTACATTCACAACTACCACCAGCCCAATGTTAAACAGCTTTTGATCTAAAAAAAAATACATTTAAAATGTTTCGCAAGTTAATTTAGATAAATACCCGATTAAAGAGGCTACTTAAGTGTTTGAGTTCTGTTGGCAAAATAAGAACAAAAATGTTATTTATGAAAACTAATGTCCAGTAGAATTAACCGCGGTTTCAGCACCGCCACAGTTTTGAATGACAGCTGCTAATCAACATGTGTTCCGCACCAGAGAAATCATTCAAGGAACGTGAGAAATTTCGAGGGCAAAACGAAAAACTCATGACTCTTTTTCGCCCATCCTTTACAACCCTTTAATGCAATTTGATTTTTGAAACATTTCGAAAGGTAAGCCTAAACAGATGAAAAATGCAAGAAAGCAATACAAAGTCTGTTCTTTAAAGCTGACTAAAATTTGCCTTGCAGAGTGGTTTACTAGAGTCATAGTAATGATATTTGTGCTGTCACTGTTTTGTAACGCAGCATCAATTAGCACCAACAGTGGGTTAATATGGGACTTTTGCTTTGAAATCTTGGGTTTCGTGACCGTTCTATAAACACTGAAGCCGTCGGCGTCCATGGCCTTCGCTGTCAATGATGGGCACAGATAGCACAGGGAAAACCGCAGAACGTCTTGGGAAAAAAGTGATAATCTAAACACCATTAAAGGGCGAGTGGGGGTTACCTCTGAAATCGATGTTACTGGGCATTCAAGCGAGTGATAGGTAACGCTTATCTGATGTCCTCGGTTATTATGTTTTGTGATACATAATAGCGGTGACAGAACCTCGATAGCGCCTGACGCCCGTTATAGCGACAATAAAAAAGGTAAGAAACTATCTGCTTAAGTAGCAGATCATTCCCTTACCACCATTCTTCTTGCGTGCTTGCTAGTTATTCTTGGCGTTTGTGTTACACAGGGATGTTACGTGCAATGTAAGTATGTTTCTGTCTCTGGATCCAGCCCAGCACGTAAGATACACGGCAGAGGTTATCTCCTTATTCTCAGCTTCTTATTCCAATGTTCCTGTCCACCTTAATTGTTGCGCAGCCGACTGCAATGGAGCTGTTTCGCCCGTAGGGGGGACGCATTACCGAGGCTAATTTACTAACTTCGCGGACAAGGATGGTCTGCGATGAAAACATGACAGCGTGTCTCACTAATTTGTATAGCTTAAGACTAATGGGCCCGGGAGGAAAAAAAAAAAACCTTAATCACGCTGACCATTACCGTGTTTCATAACAAACAAGAGCTCGGGAATAGGAAAAAAAAAAATCATATAACGTTTCGCTCATAGATTAGACAGGGCCGTGCCATATAGCCTATTAGCACACTTACAAACGGTTGCTTCAGTAAGAGTGAGAACTCGGAAAATGACATGCTTCATTGCATATTCCATTTTTGAGCGCTTTGAGAGCTGATTGACTTGGCCGTGCCCTTCGGCTGAGTGCCTGGCGTATCCTGTAGGCGATGGTAGTAAGAGTCCGCAAGTCCGACACCTAACCTGCCTTACATAAGCTATCACGGCTCGGCAGAGCTCAGGCATCCGGCAGGATTTGCCAGGCCTGGATTTTCTGTTGTCCCAAATAGTGCATAGTTAACACCGTCAGGAACTGTGCAGCAGATATGGTTGATGCACATTTCATCCCGCCGAGTCCATCAAGGAAACTACTGTCAAGTGTGTGTATTATTATTTTAACAGGGAGCCTTACATCTTGCTTTCTTTTATAGGGTTTACTGGCAGGTATTAAGGGGATCTGTATGCCCCTGTACTGATTTAAGCAATGATCAAGTTGTATGATTCGCGACAAAACGACAGTGCACTTCTTAACCATTTACTAATCTAGATATTATCCATTCAAACCAGCAGCGCGGAAGCCTAAACCCATTTTATACCAGCAGCGATACGATTAGCGCGGGAAGTCGCAGCTACTCTGCAACGTTTGCCGTTTCACCGTGGACGCGACTCACTACGGTAATATGTATGTTTACGGTAATAAATGATCCGTTAACACCACAGCATCGATGACTGAGTTTTTATCCGCATGATTTAATGTTTGTATGGTTTAAAACATTTTCGGTTTTGAGTTTTACTTTTATAGTTTACTTTTTTAGAAAAGTTCAGGTAGACTACGGATGAACAGTAAAACATCAAGAGGTTCTCTATAGACCTTTCGCGAGGTTTGATATTAATACTGCTGAGAAAAATACAGGCTAGCTAGTTTCCGTTTTGATTATGGGCCCAGATTGCATGACATAGCTAGAATACTATAATCAGAATAGGCTACTATCATTTTGTTCCGTTTCTAGGTTAGAAACTGCTTATTTTCATCGTGCAGTAAGCGGAGAAATGGACGCGCATTTTGCACTGGGCTAAAAGATTACACTGATTAACTAGGATCGTGCGACATGGCGCAGCAATCGGCGCGGTTAGCGTGTCTGGTGCAAAATTGGTTTTTAAACGGCTTTAGCCGGGCTTTGCTGTCTGCAGCACTTGTGTGTGCCTCTAGAGGTCTCCTTCGTCTGTAAAACGGCTTTGCCTGCTTTATTGAGCACTGTGTGTAGTGCACTGTTTAGTGTGAAGCAATATGTGTGAACTCAATTAGAGCGGTAGCAACATGCTGCGAGCTTTTACGAGACAGTTTGCATTGGTGCGTGAGGTGTGTAGATGTGCGGTGGATGTACTGCTTATTTTAGCGCCTAGCTTCTAGGCTGCAGGTCACTCTGACCTGGTGTTTACCACGTAACACCAAGAGTAGCGGCAGTATCTGACATCTTAAGGCTACAGCGGCCTTAAAAAAAAGATATTTATGATTAAGCGCCATAGATGACATGCAGGAAGGCCGTACAATGACTGCCACTTTTATCGTTGCTTTTGCTTGCTTTTCTCAGAAGGCTTGGAACTTCTCTTAGGAAATAATTTGGTTGTAAGCAACCTGCTGGATCATGACAGTCTCTTATCTGCAGTGCTTGGATGGTGTTACTGCTCACTCCCTAGAACCTCACAAATGATCTCCTGTGAACATCAGATAGTAGTTCCTCCTTTGTCACACAGATGCCGTGCCTGCTTCTCGAGCTCAGTCTCCGAGGATCTTCAGCTCTGCCCCGCTCCTGACAGGATGCCTGCGCCTGAGAATGAGGAGCTGCCTCTGCTTGTCAACAGTCCAAGGTTAATGGAGAGGGCTTGTGGGGGCCTGTGTATGGAGGCAGGGCAGGTAAAAAGAGGTTTTTCTCTCCTTCCTTCAGGTGCTTCTATCCATCTGCTCCCTGCTGTACCATCCGAACCCCGATGACCTTCTGGGGCCTGAGATCACCCACATCTACAAATCAGACCACCCTAACTAAGCACCCATGGTTTTGTCCCTTTTCGAAATGTGCTTTGCTGCAAAATTCTCTCATTGTCTCTTTTCCAACAGGTACAACAAAACTGTGAAGGAAGGAGGACACCGTGAAAGAAACGAGACACACATCTCACTGGTGTCCACTGGGGTGCTTTTTAGAGCTGCGTCTTCTACTGCTTTGCACTTTACATGCAATCTATTCTTGTCCTTTTCTACCCGCCATTTCATCCATATTGCACTGATGCTCTTTTAAGCTTCTCTGGTTCAGGCTGCCCAGGTGATGCAGCCTCAGAATAGTTTTACCTGCAAGCTGCTACCTCTGAGCACTTTGTCAGTGACTGCAGCATTTTATGTTGATATTTTGTCTTCCTTTTTAAAATCTTTTTTTTTTTGTTGGGGTTTTTTAATTTTTTTGGTCCCTTTTTTTGCCTGCCTGACTTTTGTCCACTCCAGAGAGTGGATGAGAATGTGGCCATCATTCATTTCATATTTCAAATCATTGTTCTCGCTTTCCGCCCATGCAACATCTACTTGAGCTCCCAATAAGCTGCAAACAGTAATCTGTCATTACTTCATCATACTCCATCACCAGCAGTGCGAGAACATCCATCCTTCCAGCTTTTTTTTTTTAAAGCATGGGGTTGTCCCAGCCATTACCAGACAAGTTCTCCAGCTCTGGAGTGACTGGAATGGGAACTTCACTACCTGACTGCCCACCGTCTCTGTACAGTATTAGTCATACAGCCTGGGATCCAGTACAGCATAAGTCTGAATTGAACTGTGTAATAAAACTACAGCGTCTAAATCCAATTAAGTAATCCAATTAAGACATTTTCTCATAGTTTTCATGTAATTGCTTTAATTAAACAGTATTTTATTAATGGTTATGACAACTAATTAGAAATAATTTTAGGTAAAATCATTCTCATTTGTCAGGTGGCCAACACACCACTAGATGGTGCTCCATCATTGAGATATTTCTTTTTTCCCCCCCGCACATTTATTCCCTCACAGTGACCCGAGCAGTCTTTTTCCAGGGCAACTAAATTCTATGTCATTCTTTCTGGTAAATATTTCAGTTAATAGTCTGACTTGTTATCTGGCTGGTGAGCAGCAGTGGTCGTGTCCTATCATCACCTCGTGGGTGAACACATGCGTTAGACCACACCTGTTCCTGTGCTGACACTATGAGTCATTCAGGCCTTGAGGTTTAAGACACACAAACCTCTCCTTCACTATGGAGACTCTGATCCCTACCCCTCCGCTGTGACTTTGAGCTACAGAGTCCAGGTGGAGTTAAGGAGTGTGTGCTTCACCCCTCCCTCGCTCTCTCACCCCCCCCCCCCCTCCCTCTTCCACTCCAGCTCTCCTCTCAGCTGTCGTGTTGGGTCAGAGCTGCTCCTCGCGCCTCTCATCATGCCAGGCAGCCCTGTGCAGGCGGCCATATGCTCCTGTGGGTCCGGAGAGAGGCATGCCCCAAAATGTAGCTGCTGGGGGTGGGGTGAGGTTGTGGGCTGATGAGCAGTAGAGAGAGGCACCAGGGATATGTGAAGCAAAGTCACATGGAGAAAATAAGTGGCTGAGTTCATCCCGTCCTGCTGTAGAGCTTTAGAGGGGTGGTGAAGACAGGCAGGGTTGCAGCAGGCCTGTGGTGTGTGCGTGTGTGTGTGGGGGGGGGTAATGGCTGTTGTGCCTGTGTGGAAAGATCAGGCAGCTTGCAACATTCCTCATCAAGAGAAGCTGGACATCCTCCTCTGCTTCCTTTTCTCTCTGACTCTCTGTCACTCTCTTTTTCTGGTCTCTCACTGTCCGTCGCTTTTTCTGGTCTCTCACTGTCTGTCCTTTTCTGTCTTTCTCAGGCAGTATTTATGGGTGCTCCTGTGGTGCTGCTCATGTGTGCAGCTGGAGAGAGAGGCAGTGTAACGCTTACACCCCCACCCCCCACCCCCCAACAGGAAAGTGCTCTGCCTCGTCTCACACAGAGAGAAAACAACAAAGATCCGAGTGTGGCCGCAGCCTCAAGGCTCAGCACGCCCACCACAACATCTCCTGTGTCACGGCTTGCTGCTCTCTCTCTCTCTCTCTCTCTCTCTCTCTCTCTCTCTCTTTCTCTCTCTCCCTGTTTCTCTGCCCAAGAGACAAAATGTTCACTTAAACTGGCTTGGTCTGATTTTGCATTTTGTCTTTACTCCAAGGGCACGTGTACAACAAATGCCCACTCTTACATGTATTTATTCATGAACCTCTCATTTGAGAAGATAAGTGACTGTCATATCAAAACTCACCTGCAAGAGAGAACAAGCTACAAGCTGTAATTATAACAAAGAAAATACAACACAGTGTGTATGTAATTAACTAAATAGTGGATTAATAAGACAATCTTGAAAGCTATGTGGTAAGTCCTCAGACTCTCACCAGAGGATGATATAATGCCCTCTCACATGCACAAATTCGGTCTATAAAAAAGTAGTGTGGTAGAAACACTTCACATGTACCCAGCTATTTAGTGATTAATTGGTGATTTTTGTTTCCACATCACCATGCATTCCTATAGCTTTTACTGCTGCCTAGAATAATCATTATCACTAGAGGGCAGTAGAGAGAAACTAGCCCAAACATATTGGTGATATTTTATTGTTGGTGCTTATTATTTGTATTACAGAAGTTAAAAAAAAAAAAAAAACCTTATATGATTGATTATTACTGCATTCCCAAGCCTCATGAAAATGCTATTAAGCTTGCATAGCATATTAGCAGCGCTTTTATTTTAATCACTGAAAGTCCAAATGAATACAGCTCTTCTATGTGTGCAGCCGATGTGAAGGGATAAGGGCTGGAGGTAAACCTGAGAGCAGTAACTTCTACTAAAAAGGACAGGAGTGATCATAACTACAGTGTACACTGATACTTCACTAAAAATGACAAACAACCATGGATGTTCTTTTCCACCAAAATAGTAACTAGAGTCCATTTACAAAATATCCAAGTACTTTATTGATTTCACAAGTTAGCGAACAATTCAGTTTATTGGAAAAACTGATAGTGCTGCATTGTCTTATATATCTTATAATCTCTAAGCAATGGAACATGTCACCTTTGGATTCTCACATCCATTTTTTCTGAGTTCATAGGTCACTTCTGTGGGAGCCATCAGAGCAAGGGTCCCAGTACCTCTGCCCCACTCAGGTGTGGGTTAGTGTCTACATTGCAATTCTAGAAGTTTACTTTCAATTTTCTGATGTTCCAATTAAAACCGCTGAAAACGTTAAGTTGACACATCCATTCTTTTGGGGGGGATACCCTTTACTCAGTACTTGAGCTGTTTTATTCTTCTGTAGTAGCCACATCTGTCTACAGCCTTTTTGGCTAATGATGAGTGAGTTTATTGCTAAGGCTGCATTAACTCTTAGGACTATGACAACAGACTTGTGTTTCACCATTAAATGCCTCCCACATTGCTTCCTTGCAGGTAACCACATCACATATATTGCCACCTTTACAATTTTCACCTGCAACTGAGAGACGTGTGTACCTTTGTGTACCTGTGGAATTTCACACCTCTCAGCCCCAAGGTGTAAAAAATGACACTCCCATGTGTTCACACTTCTACTATGGATTGGGTATTAGAAAGTAGACCAAGTATATGTCAGCCAAATATATCCAAATCAATGGATGGTACATGACAGTTCACTGTGATGAGAGAGGAAAGCGTTCTACTATGGCCAATAACCTTAGGTTTACCAATAAACTAATGTAAGATTAGTGAGAATGGAAGCTATTGAATTTAAGACCAAATTATTAGTTATGTCATCCATAACACCAGTTAAATTCCTGGATTGGCGTTCATGACAATCCAGAATCATGTTTGTCATTCACATGTATTATTTGACTGACAAGTGACCATGAATAAGCTCAAGGTCTGAAGAGTTAAATTCTGAGTAATGAAGTGATGCCTCTTGTCTAAAACCAGAAGCACTCTAGCTACCAGCTGTGTGTGTGGTTTACACTAACCCAGAGCGTGAACCAAGTATCATTAGACTACCAGTTCAAACATCTTTTGTGGTATGTGTGCAACTGAAACAAGTTAACCACCTGCAATGTCAGTGTTGACTATTTCACCAATAGATGGAGTGTTTACTCTCTTAGTAGATAACACTTTGGCTTTACACACGCGCGCGCACACACACACAGTGATTGTAGTGCATTTTGGAGTTGTTCTCTGTGAAGAGGAACCCTCTTCAGGGTCAGGTGGAATAGTTAACAGAGCTTCTAAAAATATTCACCAAGGTATGTTTCTAGAGGACACTAAATGATTTTCTAAAATCTGACTCAAAAATGACCTTTAATTTTAGATGATACCTTTTCACTCTAACTTATGTGCTTATTTAAGAATGTATGAAGAGAGTGAAAAGGCAGAGAACATGAATGTCTCTGACATTTAATCATATCTCAGCGTTTTTAATGTACATTGTGTGGTCATACCCATGAGAAATTTTGCTACATTATCAGCTATTACTAATAAAACAGCTTTGCAGCTTCTTAACGCTTAGTGTTGCCACTCACATATTAGTATGCTTGGACCACAGAGAATTCTAAGGAACCGTTCTGGACACAATTTTTTTTATTTTTTCATATTTAAATGGTAGGCTATCATCACAAATAGATTAAGAGCACTTTTACAAAGAATTCCTTTTTACAAAAGGTATTTAGTAATCTTACGAATATGTCACTGCATTTTGAATGCAGTTTATAAACACTTTATTTACAACTGTATGCAATTTACTTATATTATGAGCTTTCTTTACCATATGTTCTGTTGGGTTTTTGTATTTGAGTAATTCGGAAGAGAGAGCGAGAGAGAGCGAGAGAGAGAGAGAGAGAGAGAGAGGCGCTTGGGGTCATAAACTAAGGACGTCAAAATCAGTTGTGTGTAATGTGTTACATGAAAGTCCTCTGTGAGAAGCATTAGGAACGAACCAGGTTCTGCAGTAAATGGTGACTAAAAATGCCGTCATCAGGGCCGCGGACTACGCCAACTGTTGGCTAATGTTTTCTGTTCCCCTCCCCCACGTGGACCTAGCTCTGGAGGGCTCGAGAGTTGGCGGAGACCGCAGAAAAGCGGTCGGCCACTTCGGCATGGAAGTGATTTTCAAAAGCTAAAAGAGGACGAGGAGGATTGACGTCTGCTTAATGTAAGATACGGTGAGGCCAGGCACTGCAGACACTCTGGGGATTACGAAGCAATGCGTGTCCAATTTATTCACGCCAGCGCGTCGTCAGGGACTGGATTGTGCGCTTATCTTACTGACGAAACCCTTGCCTGTCAACCCACGATCACGAAAATATGTCAGCAGTGAAACAAAAGCTAATTGTCAAACTTAGGTGGGGCATATATGACAGCACTATCTGAAAATTAATTGCCCTTTTCGAATCACGTAAAATTGTAATTAATTAGATAGAAACAACTACATAAATAAAGCCTTTGGCATGGCAAGAGTCCTATAGCTAGTCTACGTCGGACTCTTAAATTCTTAATTTAACTACCCTAATACGCAGATTGAAGGAAATTGTTTAGGGTTTGAATTAGAGGCTGATGACACCAGGTTAGGACTCAAGTTAAGCACTTCACAGTTCACACGTCAGTGGTTAATGTGTATTAAAGAATATTTTTAATGTGACGTAGATCTGGATGATGTAAAATCAATGAAGTAAAAAAAAAAAACCCCTCAATTTAAACCTAACACAACACAAAGGCAATTAGAGCAAAAACACTTTGTTACTGAACCAAATGTGCCCAAACTTGTCAATAGCATTATTGTGAGGAACGCTAGCGATAACGCCATAGTTGGGCAAGTGGATACAGGTTATTTGATGTCCTCTAGCAAGTCCTACATAGACTGGCACGCCTGCCACGATAAGAGTCCTTAATCAAATAGTTATTCAACTCACTTAAACGACAAAGTAGCAAGGTTTATCTATGAATATTCAAAATAAAATATCATTTAAGTAGACAAAACCATATCGTAAACAATAATTGGAGAAATATTTAGGTTCTGCCGCAAATAGAGATTTGTGTTAAATCAAAGGCTAACGTTTACTAACAGCATAACAGCGACGGTGATCGGGCATTTGTGTTCAAAAGGAGCTTGGTTGTATCCACTAGTATTGGTAGAACATCCCCTCCCCTCCTCTCTCTCTCTCTCTCTCTCTCTCTCTCTCTCTCTCCCTCCCTCTCTCCCTCTCTCTCTCTCTCCCTCTCCCTCGTGCGCCCGTGCTGCCGCGTTATTTTCCAGCTCGGAGCCTCAAACCGCGCGGCTCGATCGATTCGCATTGATTGTCCCTGACGAGCTGCTCCACTTTCTAGCCAATGTCAGCCCGTCTGCGATCGGGAAGGAGAGAAATGAAGGAAAATCTCTGCCGCCCTGGCGGTGTCATTTCCACACACTTCGGTTGGCCGCCTGCCAGCAGACAGGACATTCAAAAGAGGTGGAGTGGACTTCTGCGTTGAGCGAGAAGAGGAGCCGAACGCACCGGTCACGGACGGCAGCAGCACGGATGACCATTGTCAACCCTCTGTTTACGTGCAATAAGCAATAGGTAGCTCATAAAACCCAACCCGATATATACGTTTTATGTCTAAGGAATATATGGGGAACCAGAAAATAAAAAGTTAATAAACAAAATGTTTCATTTCAAATAAAATCGCTATACGCTTCAAATGATGAAATGTGTTCCCTGATGATTTAAATATCTCATGACATTTCTGTATCCTACTTATGGGACACTGCTGGTATAATAGTGTTTTTGTATACGTTTAGGTTTTGAAATTCTTAGCATCATTTAAGGTATATAAAAAATAATAATAATTATGGCGGATTTGTTTCGTGCCCGAACGCTGTTTCCTGTAGGACAACAAATCTGCATGTTTTCTAGGACCTCCAGTCAACACGTGCATCCTTATGACATTGTTTGATGGTAAGCATGAATGTGTTAAAAGAAAGTTCAGTCTTAAAGAGGTATGACGACATATCAACTTTTGCTCATGGAGAAAAAAATCACAGGCTGTAGGAGCACAGGGAGACGGTGCCGAAAGAACCATCCGCTGATGACGCATATCCGAAACAATACCACTCAAAGCTTTCACACCGAATATGTGCCTCGTGAAAAAGACAGCATGAAGTTTTTTCATTTGAAGCTCTGACACCAAAAAAACGGCGTTTAATGGGGAACGATGTCTTTGTTATTCTGTGTATTTTTTCCGCCTCGGCGTCGCGGAAAGTCCAGTTCGGTTTTTACGTGAAGCTCCAAAAATCTATGAAATGTGTTTGCATGTTCGTCTCCGCGAGCGGGGATGTAGAGGTGGGATTGCGAGAATAGAAAGGTCTGAGAGCCCACACGCTCCGCTTCCGAGAAAGTACGTTTTGCAATAATTCATTATTCCGCTCGTCACGCGCTCGTCTCGGTCGAAGGCTACATGAGCTCTGGGAGTGCAGAATAAGGTTTTTCTCCCTTCTTTTTGACATCAATCTCTACGACAGGCTTGGAGACGGACCGCTTGGACACTTGGAACCCTCCCCTCTGCCTCAGTCTGCCTTGGTAGGTGCGAATAAAAAGGGCCCGTGTTTGCACATATGCAGATACATCGAAGGGGGGGAAATCATACTTTGTTGAAGTCTGCTCAAAGTTGGGATGTCATCTTCCTAACGATCAAGTTGGCTGTGTGAATGGGAGAATGGTTCCCCTTTACATTCTCCGGCGTGTTGCTGCAGACCGTACGCTGGCACCGCAGAGACCGTGGTTTCAGATCATTGAGTCTAGACAAAAGGTATTTTTGTGCTGCTTTAATGTCAAATAAAATTAGGATTCGTTACCCTTTGGCATGGGTATACCTGATGCATTTCCCGATACTGGGAATATGTGTCAAGAGAGGTAAGCATTGATCGTATCCACTGAAAGTAATTTTTCTTATATGGCTCTTCAGAATACAAGTATTAGATTAAAATAAAAAATGTTTTAAATCCCGTGTTTAAAATATAGGAAACATCGTTATCATGATCCTTTACATCGTGAAAAAAACAAGTTGTAATCTCGTACAAAAGACGCGAAAGGCTATCAGAAACTTAACGTTCTGTGGAAATATTTGCGAGTGAAATCGTCTCTAAATCCTGATGTGGATGACGTTTACTGTAGTAGCTACTGCATGTAACGACAGGTGGTATTGTAATTGATGATGTGTTATGTGATGGCAGTGGAACTTTAAGCAGCCGAGCAAACAGCACACCTGTACATTATGAACCTAATCGGCGATGATTATGTAGCCTGTGTAAGATTGAAACTGCTTTCAGATCAAGTGCCGTAGCTTCCCCCCCATGTAGACTACTTAAATCATCGAAATGTGTTGGTCAGTGTGTTATGTACTAAGACAGACGCGATGGACGCTCTTCATTGTTCGCTTTTTAGGGGATCAGGCAGCCTTCTGCGCGCCGCCAAGCGCGGGGATTTACGGCGACCGCCCGGCATTGCTGCAATCCACGGCTGTCAGCGGCGCTTACAGGGACGCTGTGCGTGTGAACGCTAGCAGTCATTCAACTTTCGCCATTATGCACATAGTTTGACAAGTTTTGGAGCTTATTTCAACTTAAGGCCATATAACAGGCTCGGGATATCGCTCGAGGGAGTCCAGATGCTGCTACGCCTGAAAACATGTATTCTTGTCAACATCAGCGTCCACAGGGTCTCGTGCGCAACTCTCACTCTCTCTCTCTCTCTCGCTCTCTCGCTTTCTCTTCGCGCGCGCGTGTGTGTGTGAAATCGAGAGTGTGAGGGAGTGAGAGAAAGGGGGCAGGGGAAGATGCGTGTGCGTGTGCCTGCGTGACCGTCCGTCTTTAGGAGAGTGATGCGTTAGATTCCGCATTACCTGGACTAATAAATATCTGCCCGCGTGACGTCTCGTGGCAACCTCAAGTAGATTTTTTTTTCCTTGTCAGCCTTCCAGGCACGAGTGTTTCTCAAGACTGGTCTTACGTTATTTCACTTTCTTTCTTTATTTTTTTGTTGTTGCTCGTTTGCTTTGAAAATTTTTTTAGACTACTATGCGGGATGACATTGTGTGCTACATTATTTTCAAAAATATAAATTGATTAACGACACAGAACTAAGGACCTATATTCAAACCATCACTGATTTTCGGCCACGGTGGTCGCAATCTGTACATTACTGGTAGTGGAATTCGTCTGCGTGAACGTGGACGCTCCGCTTTGCTCAGCATGGGTTCTGATCTCCGCAGATCCAGGCTCGCGAGGGTCTGCAGGGCAGCGTGTTTGGGATAGTTATTCTGCAGAGAAGGACCAATTACCGCCGAGCGCTGACCTCCAGGGAGGAAGCACAAGCTCTGTTTGCGAGCAGCTTCCCCTGACGTGATCTGTGGAGGGCCAGGGAGCTAATACAGTAAACAAGGACAGTGCTTCTGTAGGAGGGCTCTGGCTGCTTCTACCGCCTTATACACACGTTGTAAGCATGGAACAACAGAGTTTAGAGGCTTACGGCTATACATTAAAAATGTATATAATGTATATAATTGCCGAAACATTTACATCCACCCATTACATGCACATAGTATCTTCTTGTGTACTTCACTTCCTAGTTGGCCAGGGGATTAAAATGAAAAGTTTTTTAATGTCTTTGCTGTATTTATTTATTTACTTAGATCTATCTATCTATCTATCTATCTATCTATCTATCTATCTATCTATCTATCTATCTATCTATCTATCTATCTATCTATCTATCTATCTATCTATCTATCTATCTATCTATCTATCTGTTGGTCTGTCTGTCTGTCTGTCTGTCTGTCTGTCTATCAATGGCTGATCAATTTTATGAGCAACGTGTTAGTTAGCTCCACCTGTGTGGAGTCTGATTCTTGCTTCACTGAGGTTGGCCTTAGGGGGTCTGGCCATAATGACTTGTTATATGACTACCATAGTCTTCTTCACCTGCTTCAGCTATCCTTGGATAACTACTGTTTGTGCAACAACAACCCACTCACATACAGCTTACGACCAGGTATGTAACAGAATAAGGTACTATATAGCTATATTTATCTAATATTAATGCTTTCACATTACTGCGTTAACACAATACAATTACTTGTTTAGTACTGTCAGTAGTTTGGTTAAGTGCAGAACACAGATTTTACTTGAGTGCAACCCCCCCCCCCCCACACACACACACAGCACCCAGAGTAGGCCCGTTTAAAACCTTTCTTATTGACAATTTCTTCAAATAAATCGACGCAAGAGGTAATTCTATGGCAGCTTATGAGTTCAGATTTGCAATTACTAAGCACAAAACTTCATGTATTTGTTTTCTACTGAGGACAGAGATAATATTGTTACTGTGATATAATAAGCTTTAAGTATGACGCCAACTGTACGTATTGCCTAATGAGTTATAGAAAAGAACTGTACTTACTCCCATACAGTCCATATTCTCACTGTTCTCAGGCTGATTCTGATGATCTATGACTGAGTTTGTAGTCCAAAACCAGAAGTGTCCTGTATTCACTAAAACATTTCTCACTATGAACAGAAACTAAATATTCTGTACCCTGTCAGCTAGCAGTTAGACCTTTCACAGAGTGAGCTAACTCTCCTTAATGATTAGAGCCATCATAATGTTGCTTCAAGCTGTTTTTGTGCACAATGAATGTTCAGTCACAACCAAAGTGTCTCAGTATATCCTCACATGACCCATTTGATTTGGACTGTCAACATAAGGCTGGTCTAAGTAGGCTTCTTTTTCTCTAATCTCAAGACTTGAGGTAATGTGATACTGGACATTGCATCAGCCCTTATTTTATTTTGTCTTACCTCCTCTCTCTCTCTCCCTCTCTCTCTCTCTCTCTCTCTCTCTCTCTCTCTCTCTCTCTCTCTCTCTCTCTCTCTCTCTCTCTCTCTCTCGCTCTCTCAGTGTAGTCTACCTAACAGAATAGTATAACTGCTTGTACAGTGAACGTTTAGATGGAGTTATGGAAAACCCCAGTTAGAATTGTAGGGTGTATATGTACTGTGGGTAAAACCCTCTCCTGACTGCGGTGCTTTACACGGTGTCTGCTGGGGCAGCCTGGCCTGAAAGGAACTCTCACCCCTCCAGACTGCAGTGCACATGTGCAGCTGCACTGAGAACTGTCAGTGCCTTCTGTGAGCTTACATGGCATTGAGGAAGCGCTGCATCCTCAGGCCTTTTCCTGGCTCTGTGTTCATTTCCTCTGAATGTTATCATTTAATTCAAAATCCTTGTCTTAAATTTCTTAAGTTGAATAATGTGTTCGGCTTTAGATTCCTAATTTAATCGATTTCATTAAAATCCTGGGCTAGTTTCTGAATTACACAGGACCTCACCTTGTTCTCATTTGACCTGCTAATGTCTGTTAAAGGATCAAATAATGAATTCAAATTTTTAATTTTGGAGTGGAAGTTTCCCCACATCACAGATACGTCATAATGTAGGTTTCAGCTGTGTATAATAATAGTCTTATAGTAGTAGTCTCCACTTTTCATTGACCTGCTACTCTTAGTCACATGGTCATCCACATGATTTTTACACAGTGTCTAAACAGGAAGTTACAATCCTGGCCAATGCTAAAAGTTATTTTTGCAGGTCAAATTGTATTTTGTTTTACATGGCTAGACTTTATTTGATACTATGTGATACTATAGTGTTTTATTTTAGTATTGTGTAGGATGTTATCTAATCCTCTGAGCTGGCAGAAATAATAGCTCTACTACACTTTAACAGAAAAAAATCAGTTCTTTAAGACAACTCCCTGATAGGGCAGTGCATAAGCGAGGTTAGGTTTTATACATAGTACACACGTGAAAGACAGTTCAGAGCTCCACTGGCATGTTCATTGCATTGCATAGCTTTTTTGTTACGTGTTGTGAAGTTTGATATAGTTAAGAAACAGGCGGTTTATGATACTGTTGACAAATGCCTGTTAGTGACACAGCAGCAAGACGTTGGAGAGAGTGACGTGACGTGCTGTCATGGGTCGACAGCAACGCTGGCGATGTTGGGAGAAGCGGTTTGGAGAGACATACTCACTGCGTGAGCATGCTGGCCTAAAAGATCTCTGAAGGGACATGGATGATGTGTTCCAGAAACAGAGAGGCAAAGGCAGAAGTCAGGGAAGTGCCAGTGTGAGTGGCCACTGATGACTCACTGATACATGCTAAACAATGCCACCAAACTCTCTCTCTCTCTGGCAGACCATTTATTTAGAGATCGGTATTAGGTGTTACAGTGTAGCAAACCAAGTCTGGCATTATTACTACTTTTTCCTGGAAAGCTTTTTAGAGAAGAAGTTAATAGAATGTATCTATAAATGGCTAGCTTGCTCAATAAGCAATTTTACAGACAAGTTTCTGTCTATTTAATGATTTTGTGAATAATTAAAATCTGTGTTATTGAACAACTGATTGTAGCTGGGCATTCAATTTTGGTGTGTCTCTAAGAGCCCCTTGAACACTTGTTTTGTAATTTCGTCACGTGTTTTGTAGTGACATATTAAATCAATTTTGGACTGGGAGGAAATGATCTGTAATCTGGACTGTGTAACTTTAATCGCCAAAACTAACCAAAATAACCCGGCGACTAATCAGCATCCTCATTTTTGCACACTAGTTTTGGAGTGCAAGCATGCAGCTGTGGGGTCAGCCCAGAAGGACAGTTGGGTTTGAAATACCCACATGCCATCCTTAAGGGGTTCGTGCTGGTCTGCCGCTCCTGTGTTTCCAGGCAAGACTACTGACTGGAAATATTAAGGCTGCTATTTTAGCTTACAACTATTTGTTCGCTAAACAGTACGCTTAACCTCTAGCGTGTATGAGATTTTAATACTCCTTGTTAACAAAGTGCCAAGATTTTGCATTTCAGACACGAAAAAGGCTGACCCAGATAACAGCCATTTTTTGGGTGGTGGTGAGTGCCGTACATGTTTGGGAGGGTGGGGTGGGGGATGGTTGGTCACCAATGGTGTGTGGCCAACTGTTGGCACAGTGCAACGTCCATGCGAGTGGAACGGATTTGAAATGTGCCGTATTCTCACTCCAAGCCAGAATCAGACTGAACCCATAGGCTGTTCGCGTAGAGCAGCTAGGGAGGGCTGGGAAGGAGGCGCATTTTCGGAACTTTCGAACGGAGAAGCGGCGGCGCGCAGGAGGAACTGAACGGATCAGAAATATGTTGGCGTGGTGGTGCCACGGAGCCCGTGAGAGCTATGTGTGATGGGGCTGGCTTGGCAGGAGGGAGACGAAGCGCCTGGCGCAGCATGGCCACTGGTCAGGAACAGAGCGGAGAGAGAGAGAGAGAGAGAGAGAGAGGGAGAGAGGGAGAGAGAGAGAGAGAGAGAGGGAGAGCGGGGCTGGCTGTGGTCCGCTGGCGCCACAGACCCCTGAGCTGGGGAGAATGCGGGGGCTGCGCTACTGCCTTTGAAGCTTTACCTCCCACTAATTCTGGCCTTCCAATTTCCACACACTGTGTAGAGCCCCCCCCCCCCCCCCCGGGCCTCTCCCTCCCCTTCCCTTTGTTTTCCTTATAAGGACAGGCCTGGCCATTTCCTTAGCTTTTCTCAGCGGGGTTGTGTGTGTGTGTGTGTGTGTGTGTGTGTGTGTGTGGTTGTTGTTGATAGGCGTTATCCAATGAAAAACAAGCTGAGATTTTTGAAATGAATGTTTTTTTGTGTTGAGCATATTATGTCTAGTCGTTGTGAAGTAATGACATGAAACATCTCTCTAGTTTCAATGACTTCACAAATTTCCTGTTACAAATGACCACAAATGACTAGTTGTTTGTTTAAATGATTGACAGCCAATTTGTGTATGTCTCCATGACAACTGTTAGGTTAGCTGATGATCAGTTCAGTCAGAGTGCAGCGTGGGTAGAAGACTTACATGACCTCATTACAGGTGGAGATTCTGACACGATGAAGGAATGTAACGAATTGGATGTGGTGTTATGCTTTGGAGACGGAGTGACAGACGGGCTCTGGTTCATGATTACAGAGATGACATCATGGCATATTATTAGGAGGGAGTGCACTGCCCTCATGTCCTCGTGTGTGTGTGTGTGTGTGTGCGTGTGTGTGTACATGACAGTGCACTGGATATGCACTTGTTAAATTTATAAACAGTAGCAAAAATTAAGAAATTCTTTTCAGAATCCTAAACCATACCTGCCATCCCAACAGAAGAATTACTCATTTACATTAAAAATGACCATTTTGACACAATGCTCAAATCTAGACTAAATCTAAGCTCAGTGTTCATTAACATCTTGTTTCTTCAGAAACCATTATGGTATGATCCTACTATTAGCTGTAATGGAGTGAGAGACTAGCCCCTACTGCAGCTGTGGGTAGCCTCTTTCCCCAAACACGCTATAGTGTTGAGCTCAATTTAACTGATCAACAAAGAAAGAGCAGTAGACTTTTTAAAAAAGACTTTCTTTTCTGTACTAGAATTGTATTCGTGCTGCATATTTTTAAAGTTGGATTTTAATAATTGAGATCAAGACCTTTGTTTATCTTAGCTTGGCATGACAAAAGGGAAGAGCTCATTGCAATGACAAAGATCTGATTAAAGAGTTCTCTGACTAAAACGGCCATCGTAGTGCTGTAAAACCTACCATTTAATATTTCATGAATTCATAAATAAAATAAAGCTGTTCAGCTGATAATATTAAGACATATACTGCACCCATCATATCAATGAAAAGTACAGTTGTAAAAAGTATAGTTTGAAACTAGTTCCTATTGTAAGTTATTCTTAAATAATTATACTGGTTTTGCTCTCATTTGTGATCAGTGCTTTTTCTTAACATGTTATGGTTTAAAGTGGTAACTATTTGTGGAGATCTTCTTATGATAATGGTAAGAAAATGTTGGGCTTCATAGACTGCAGTTCATTAGGTTAACCAAAGATAATGCAAAGGCATTTTTTATTGTCAAAATGTTGAACCACCACTACAGCAAATATGGAAATCCTAAACGCTAATTAACACCAAATGACCCGCAGAACTTGGAGTGTTTATCGCACAACAGTCACCGTTAAAGGAAGCCTGGACAAAAGCTTAATATCTGATCTGAGTGCAGTTTCCAAAGTTGGAGCAACAAACATAGCGTCTCACGATGATGTAGATGGTGGAGGACACAGCTGAGATATGCATGCCAACTATCTTTTGTGCCTCCAAAAACTCAAGAAAATCCAGGGCTGCTGTAAACACAGCTGAAATGCCAGCTCATGGCACTAACTGACAGAGGCTAATAAAAAAACAGATTTATGCTGTGCATATTATATTTATTTAGCTGGTAAATAACTCTCCCAGTGCTACCAACACCCACAGATAGTAAACAGAAACTTGCTGGATGGCTAGCTTGTGTTGTCCACCATCTCCATCGTTAACGTGACCTACTGCCATGTCTGATGTTCTGTTTCATGACAGCTTCATGATAGCTTTGCTATTAGATATTAGCCTTAGATAGATAGCCTTTGAATAATGAACAGGGCAGCATTCTAACTCTTTGCTATGTTTTGATGGAATATTTTTTGACATATTGCCACAGTTAGTTCTATTTGTTTTATGACATTAAAGGTGTACACTTTGTTTACATCTGTCTGTGTAAATGCTGAGATATGTATACATGCTCTGTATTGATTTTGTGTTTGTTTGAAGAGAGCATTTGTGCTGTAGTGTAAAGGAAGAACACGTATAAGCCTGAAATTAAGCATTTTCTCCTTCACTGTTCTTCTCCGTCTCTGTTTATGGTAGTTTACAGGTTGCCAGTGGGAAGATGAGACCTGAGGTCTAGAGCCAGGTCAAGGGTGCTGGGGCCTGCCTGCCATTGGCTGGCCAGTCTGTCAGTCGGAGAGAAGGCTCCACCCTCACCTGGGTACTGAGTGCACTGAGAGTACTGCCTGGCTCCTCCCTTGCCAGCCCCCCTGTCCCCTCCCCGACCCCGCCCCCCACCCACGCACACACCCCGGGGCTGGACCATGTCTGGCGGACGGCCGGAGGGCAGCCGGACACCCGAGGCCCAGGACAAGGATAAGGACCAGGAGCAGCGCAGCTGCAGGGAGGACAGCCCCGTCGTCGAGCGCCGCAACCGTAGCGGCATCATCAGTGAGCCCCTCAGCAAGAGCCTGAAAAGGTCTCGCACGCTTTCCCAGTACACGGCTGCCTGCCCGCAGACTGCCAACGGACTGAGCCACAACGGCCAGGCCAAGACCCAGGCCGGCAAGGTCCAGCCTGGCCAGCAGCAGCCGGCGCAGCAGCCGCAACAGCCCTCCACGGCCTCGGCCCTGGTGCCGGCCAAGCTGGACCGGACCCTGGAGCAGGTGCTCGAGGGACAGAACGGCCTGCTCCACTTTGCCCAGGCTGCCGCGCTGCTCAAGCGGGCAGGCATGGAGCACATGCTGCTGCCTGGGGGGATGGGCATGGGGGTGGGCGTGGGCGCCATCGGCACCGAGGCCGGCGCCGGCGACCTGGAGGGCGTGTCGGCGGCTGACGGCGTGGGAGGCCACACCGACTTCCCGTACGGTGTGGGCGGCGGCTTCCCCTTTAACCCGGGGCTCTTCATCATGACGCCAGCCGGCGTGTTCCTCGCCGACAGCGCCCTGCACATGGCAGGCCTGGCTGAGTACCCGGCGCAGAGCGAGCTGGCCTCTGCCATCAGCTCCGGGAAGAAGAAGCGGAAGCGCTGTGGCCTGTGCCCGCCCTGCCGGCGCAGGATCAACTGCGAGCAGTGCAGCAGCTGCCGCAACCGCAAGACAGGTCACCAGATCTGCAAGTTCCGCAAGTGCGAGGAGCTGAAGAAGAAGCCCTCCGCCGCGCTGGAGGTAAGACGCCACCTAGCCCGCCGGATGAGGGCTTCCACCGAACCTCCCGGGGCTGCCGACAGCGGCCACGGGCTTAGTCTGAATATATGTTGCTGACTTTTCTGGCGTGAAAGAGGCCCCGGTGGAAAGCATGGGACCTGTGTTCAGAGGCAGGGTTTAAAAGGGTTGCGGTTGCTGTGTCGACACCGCACGGAGGATGTGTTGCTTTCCTGGAGGTCCAGATTGGCAGGGTTAAAGAGGGGGGTGAGGAGGCTTTGGGGTGACAGGTGGCAATGGCACGAATGGGGAGAATGGGCGGATGGGCAGACGTGCACCATGAGGTCTGCTCTAATCTGCCCCCCATCGCGCCATCACATCACTCCCCACACAGGCTGCTCCGCTGACAGCATGCGCCGCAGAGGCGCTCTCTAGACGTCTTCCGTTTCGCCCGTGTTCCACGGCAGCCCAGAGGGTTTTGGACACGGGGGTGAGTGTGAAAGGTGCGCGTGCACGAGTTCATGGGAGTGAGTAAAAGGAGACGGTTGTGCATATGACATGCTGGGTTAGAATCATGGAAAGGGCGTGTCCTAGTAGGTAGGGTGTAAGTTTGCAGTGGTAAGAGTAGGGTGCATGTGTGTTCTTCTGTGTGGTTGTGTGTGACATGGTCCATCTGGCCATAGGACTGTCATCTGGAGCACCAGGTGTCGCGGTCGCCCTCTCTCTCTCTCTCCCTCTCTCTCTCTCTCTCTCTCTCTCTCTCTCTCTCATGTCCATGGCCCTCCAAACTTCTTGCTGAGGTCATCCTAAGTTGGTCTGACTGCACCTACCATACTCTAGTGTGGGACACTTGCTTATTCACTTAATGTAAGCAATGTGAAAAAAAGGAACAAAGACAGATTGATATCTAGGGAACACACTAGCTCTGAGAGTACTCTAGACATGATCAGCTACAGACATGTATGGGCCTGTGTTTACAATCCGTATTGCCTGGTCATTTACCCAACACTGCTCTCTCTCCCATACGCCATGTTCAGGATCAGTGAAATCACGTTACTGTTTTATATTACGTTTCATGCTTTCAACAGGCACACGAGCGTGAGATGTATGTTTGTACGTCAGACGTCTTTGGCGCCGACTGCTTGTCGCTGTGCTTCTCACTTTCTCATCGCGTCTTGTGAGAGCAAGCACCCCTAGTATCCTAGTATCATTGTTTTGTGATAATGAATAATAATCCACAGACAATTAATAATGAAATGAGGGCGGTTGGAGAGTTCGGCTGGGCGGACTGCGAGGAGCGTCACGGCCGCGTGCACTGTATGCTCAGGCTCTGAGTCAGTACACGGGCCATATACCGCATCATCATATTGGCACTAAATAGTGATTTAAGCAATTATCGCCTGAAACAGATGTGATATTTTATCATGATTCTTAGGATTTTTTCCCCCATAGAAACATATTGAAAACCTCATCTTATGAAAGTGGTGAAGTTTTCTAACTAGTAATCATTATTACATTTTAAATACACACAGTTGTACTTTCTATTATTTTTATATAAAAGAAAACTAATTTAATAAGATTTGTGTGTAATTAATGAAATTACTTTGTATAACATTTGGACACAAATTGCACAATGATTTGTATGAGATATGCTGTTATGTATTATGGTGCATGAATTTCAGCAGTCTTTGATTTTACAACCTTTACTACAATGGCCTTTTCAAAGAAAACCTAATTGCTGTAATGACTTATAAGTATAATTACACTGTTTGAAAAAGAATATTTGCACCCACCTGCATTTCTGCCTGTAAATGCACCTATTAATAACAGCATGGCGCTAAATTGGATTACGTGCTCCCAGAGTACTGGACAGAGGATCAGCATCAAGAAGCCTTAAAGAAATCAGAGGTCACGAGTGTTGAACAGAATCTTCAGCGCATTTGCGCTGCGCGGTCTGCTGAATGCAGAAAGTGGACGGCTTATCCGCGTCTCTGATCATCGCACTTTCTTTGGCCGTCGTGAGTCTTTGCAATTTTAAAAAGTTGCAAATTCAAATTTCTCTTTCAGTGTTTACGCTTGTTTGATTGCAAAACAGTGAGGTTACTTTCTAAAATATTACATTTCATGTCAAAATGCTGGCTGAGTCAGGCGCGGGGAGTAATATGGTAGAAGAGGTCGAAGCAGTGCTGCAGGATCTGGACATGATGACAGCATTCCTCTAGACAGCCTCTCCATTACTGATACATGGGAAAATGTATGGCAATTAATTTAAAACCAAGATTTGTAATGGAAAAAACGCATAGCGCGTAACCTCTTCCTGCATTTCGTACTCTTGTTTAATTTCACTTTCTGCCAAATTCAGTCACAAAACTGAACTTGATTAATTATTATGTTGATGACAAACATGCAAAAAATAAATAAATAAACAAACAAAAACGTAGGGCAGGCAAAACTGTTTAAGTAGTTGGGTGGATGTACACGGCAGTTATATTTTGTCAGTTATGTTTGTGTATAACGTATGATTGCATCAATGTAGTATAAATACACATTGTTACAATAGCATATTCAGTCTACTAGCTGCGGTTGGGTATAGTGGGACAGATCCCAGTTGAAGGGGTCCTAGTTTGCCTGGAGTGGAACAAGGTCATGGCTTGTAATCACTGAGAGTGGCATCTAACATTAGAGTAATTAAACTTGTGTGCGCTGACAGTCCTCTGTAGAGAGGGTGTTAAGAGTGGGCCACCTTCCTCTGTGTCTCTGAACTCTGCGAACAGGTGTGCACTGGCCACACGGATCCTTCCTCAATAGCCCAGGTCTCCCTGTATCTCAATGAAATTGTTGTCTGCTAGAGTTTTTCCATTATTAAACTGTCCATTGTGTGTACAGCCTAAACGCGTGTGTTTTGACAAGACACATAATTGTTTGGCATGCAAACGGCAGTTTGGTAAGCAAATACTAATTGCAGCACAAGCTCAGAATGACACTGTTGGCGTACAGTCTAATAGAGATTATGGTAAAACAAAATTGCAGTCTTCACATTCATACATGGATTGATGTGGAATGGTGTGGAAATGTTAATTGTTGACAGAATATTTGTGATCTAGTTATATGTGCTCAGTGAGAAATATTTACCTCAGAATAAAAGGGGTTATTATTGTGAAGGTGCTTTCTGAATGGAAAAAAAATAGCCTGTTCATAAGTCACAGTAAAATGATAAGAGAAGTAATAATCTTTAGTTCTATACGACTTTTCAAGAGCTGCATCACATAAGACACAGTGTG
>NC_137504.1:9485000-9492500 GCF_041902795.1 Electrophorus electricus
AGTAGCTACATCTTTTAAATCGAACAGCAATGTTTGTATTGGATTAGAAATATGGGCTGGTTTTGTGAATAAAAACAAATGCATGTATTTGTGTCAAGAATTTACAGCTCTGACGTCTGTCTACTTGTCTACCTGCATGTTTTTTAAGAAATGGCGACATGCTTAAAAAAAAAAAAAAAGACAGAAACAAACACGACAGTGTGGAAATGTTGATAAATCTGCTAGGCTGTTCCTTTTCCAAGAAGGTAAAAATAAAAAACGATTGGACAAGAAATGTAACTTTGAAATGCAGTCAAGGTGTGTGATGCTTCCCCAGACGTCTCTTTTGGAAGCCTCTCTTGCGGCTTGCAGGAAAGCATATTAAACCCCAGAATCAGGCACATTGCACTTCATCAGTGAGGATGAGGATGCACAGTGACCGCTGTGTCATACTTCTGCTGTACCAAACCCCCCCAAGCACCTTCGCGAACGAATCTCTTTCTGACACACCGTCTGACATTTACAGGTAAAAAACACAATTAGAGGAGAATGAATAATTGATAGAGAGCTGGTATCTCCAATCCACCGTCTGGGTCTCCTAAGCAGGATTGTGGAGCTGGAGATGTGAAGAGAGGAGAGAAGGAGAGAAGAGGAGCGGGTTGGGAGGCGCCGTAGAGAGGGTAACGCTTCACTCCTGCGTACACTTCTGGCCCCCCGACCAGGGACGACACCCTGGAGTGTCGTGAACGAGCTGCCCACCATCTGAGCGGCTGCGCGACGTGCCCGGCCCTTGCGCTATCACGGTATCAGAAACCGTTTAGGCGGACGCCGGGCGATCGGCGAAGGGCGATGGTAACCGTAAACGACGACCTTCGAGTTAGTAAGAGCGAGCTCATCAGCGCGGTTGATGAAGGCGAGTGAGAGGCGTGTTGCGTGTCTTTAATTAGCTGTGAGTTAGCGCGGGGAAAGTGGACCAGTGTAACGGGTTGTGGGGGGTGGCGCAGGCAGGCGTGCGTGACAAGGAGGGGTGGGGGGTGGGGGGTGGACTGGGGCTCGTCCGCGAGCGTGGCGGGGAAGGCGAGAGCGGGTCCCGCACCGCTCCGTCCTGGATAGAGTCCTCAGCTCGTAATGAGTCCCGGTCTGCAGCGCTGCCTTCGCAGGAGGATCTGTAATGAAGCGAAATCTCTGGTGGGGGCCCGGCTTGGTGGGGTTTGTCTGGGCGAGAGAGTGCAGGAGCGAGGGGGGTGGGGTGGGGTGGGGTGGGGTGGGGTGGGGTGGGTGGCTGCGTGCACGCGTGAGAAGTGTGTGTGTGTGTGTGTGTGAGTGAGAAGAACGTGTGTGTGTGAAAGAGAGAGAGAGAGAGAGATAAGGAGAGAGAGTGAGGGAGCGTTCCCAGCTCCCCCCTGGTGACAGCGATGGGCCGGTGCCATGGCCGCGGTGCTGGGAGGAAGCTGAAGCCCTGCATTATTAATGTGCACCGCGGCGTCCGCACCTCCTCCCAGCCGCACAGCTCACTGCCCAGCCTGCCATCACGCGGGGGGGGGGGGGGGGGGGGGGGAGTTAGAGAAGGAAGGGGCAGATAAAGAAAGAACGAAAAAGGAAGAAGGGAGGATGTGAGGTGTGGGGGGCAGTGTGGCGGTGCTTGTTAGGGGATGTGCTGTGTGTGTGTGAGTGTGTGTGTGTGTGTGTGTGCGTGCGTGCGTGTGTGTGTGTGCGCGTGCGCGTGTGTGTGTGTGTGTGTGTGTGTGCGTGTGTGTGTGTGGAAGTAAAATCATCATCTGTGGATGCATTGTGCACCTCACTTCACTCTGTACTGGGCATTTTGGAACTGTTTGTACCCAAAATCCCCTTTTTGATTATTATCTGTAAGAGATAGCAGTGGGATTCAAATTGCTTATCTTCAATTAGTTTGAAACTACCTTATCATAACATATGATGAGATATAGTCGGATGTTTGGGTCCATTAACTAGGCCTACTTAAAAGTTTTATAAACTATAAATAGTTGTTGGTTTTACTTCCAGTATCACCTTGCCCCATTGTGGGAGGAAATGACATTAAAGAATAATATGGGTGGACTGGTAAAAGTTTTTGAACTGGTAAGAGTTGTAAAGGAAACAATAATTGCAATCGTAATTAATTTCAGCCTTAATAAAGCATAGTATGTTCAATAAAACAGAGTGGTGGTTGTGGCTGTGGTCCGGTCCGGAATGTTTTGGTACGGTAGAAGCAACGTGCACTGAAGAGCTGTAGCCAGCACTAACGGTCATTTCTGGTTTAAATCATTTCAGATGATTTTCTGCACAGATCTCACTTTTCATAAGATGGGCAGCATCTTTTTTAAACATGGGGGGCATTTGCACTGTCTAATCAGCGCAAAATGAAAATAACCAATATCCTCATTATTTCTAACAACGAGCGAGCTACATTAAAACATAGCTTATCATATCACACTGAAAAATGATACATATCCCTGAACTACACCTGCATTAGATGACAGATTTACCCATGTCCTGTTTATACGTCAGCCTTGGACGTTATAGTGAACTCCACGCTGGATGCTGTGCCTACAGGAGACACAAAAGTACCAGCAACTCGGAGGAGGAAGTTGCTGTTGAGGGCGAGAGGGGTGGGGCAGCGGGGCAGAGGTGGGCGGGGCTACCGGGCGAGCCGTGGAGAGGAGTGTCAGGGTGGCTGCGCGGACCTGTCATGGCGAGAGAATCCGGGAATCTTATCAGCACCTCACAGATGCAGAGCGCCGCTGATCCGCTCGCCCTCGCCCTCGGCCAGCCCCCCCCCCCTCCGCATCCTCCACTCCCCAACCACCCCCCTCCCGACTGCATCCAAGCCGGCAGAGGCTGCCAGCGCGGCCCGGCGGCACCGGCCGCTACGCCAAGGAAAGATGTCCAGTTCCGCAGCACGGCGGGAGACGCCGTGGCTACCGGCGGAACCGACGGTTAACAGATCGGGAGGAGGTTTCGGAGCGCAGACGTTGTGCTCGCTTCTCAGGCGCCGGGTGGAACGCACCAAGGGGAGCGGCACAGGCTGTTCTTTAACGGTGAATCCTGAGCTCTCCGCGTAAGCGCACGACTCTAATCACCAGACGCAGCGGCTCGACGGTACGTGTTTGTGTCAATAAACGCGTCGCCCCTTGTCGTTCCGAGGCACACGGGGAGGGCGGCGCCGACGGTCGGGCGCATTATCCGCGCGACCCGCGCCGGACGGCCGCCCTCTCTGCAAAGAGCTCCGTGACAAAGGACGAGGCAGCTGCACCTCCAGCAGCTCTGGCCGGTGACCTTGCTGCTCTCGCTGGGGAGGGTGGGGTTGTTTGTGCGTGCCTGTGTGTGTGTGTGTGTGTGTGTGTGTGTGTGTGTGTGGGGCGCGGGGGCGAGCGCAGCGCCCGAGGGCACGGTGCCGGAGCGGACGTGCGAGGAGGCAGAGGTATGAGGCGCAGCGGGCGGAGACAGGCTGCTGTGTCACTGTCCACAACCGAGCCCTTCGCCATGCAGGAGGCACCTCCACACACTCCACGCCGCCTTGACGAGAGGCACCGCACGCAGAGTGCTCGTCCCCCGTGACCCCCCCCACCCCCCAACACCGCTCATGATGCTCCTCGCCCGAGTTGCGAACCGAACGTGGGCTGGCTGCTAATTTTAATTTCGATTACAGTGGGTTTGTGTACCTCATTAAAACTGAAGTTAAGGCTTCATGCCTAAGGTGTGCCCAGCTTCTGTATTGACTTTCTTTTTGTCCGCTAGGATATAACATGATTTTTGTCTCGTTTTAGTCTCGACTAGATTTGGTTCCACACGGGATAAATACAAATAAGCAGACATGCAGTGTGCCCTGATGAGAGAGACATTTAGCTATACATAGAAGCACAGCCTTTACTGTGTCCCAACCAACACGAAGCCCCAGCTGACGTGCGATTTAGATGGATGGTCTGCCATACCACGACACAGCTGACTTTGGTTCGTCAGCCGGGGAACAGCAGTTTGAGCCTGGTCAACCTGGTTCAGCCCGGTTCAACCGTTGCCCATGGTTCAGACCGCAGTACATTTGTTTAAAAAGTGAGCATTAACTTTATTGACTTCTGCCATGTAACATCAAACCATATCTTCCACCATGTAACATCAAACCACTTAGCATTTCAGTTACACAAGTTAGCCTGTGAGTTTGCCAGTTGGCTGCTTCCGCGTCTAATGTTAAAAACAACTACCCATGTGCTAATTTACTTTTAGGGGTCACTGGCTCACCAAAGCTGAAATACGATATTGATATTTTAAGCAACGTTATACTGAAACCTTGCTGGCTTTCAATACAGATTTGTGTATTGAGATGTTCAACTAATAACGTCTACCAATATTGCATGCGAATATGTTATCATCTCTAGAAACTGTATTAAACTGACTTTTTTTCCTAACATGAAGAACTGGGTCTACTCAGACGGACACTGCAGCCAACAGAATGTTCGTTAGCTACCATGCTATTTCAGGAGCTTCGCAAGGTGCCATAGCAGGTATAGTTGCATAAATGATTGAACATTCATGACTGGAATGACCCTGAAATAAACATTTCTACCACTTGTATTTTAACCGTAGCTTTATATACACCGCTAAAATGCCTATAGTAAGACCTTCCTTTCCTACAGTGAAAAGCCACATGGCCTTAACACCACTTGACGAGGACATCAATAGGCTTGCAGGAACCAGCTGCCAGTGACGTGGTCCATTCCACCTTGTCCTTTAGAGTGGTCTTTTACTTTCGTTTCATAGTCCAATCAATGTTTTTATTTCTTGGAGAGCGCTTCAAGACTGCCTTCTGGAGTGACGGTTTATGTGCCATCGTGTTTTAGTCATGGAGGAAATAACTGAGTGATAAATAGAAGTGATTTAAAAAAGAAAACAAAATCGGAGATGGTCTCACCTTTGCTCTGTTTCACCGACAGCGCGGCTAAACACGAACAGAATACGGCCTGAATACGGCCTGGGAGATCCAGCCCTCCAACCTCAGTTAAATAACCACTACCTCTCACGCTCACGTGTTCAGTGCTCCCCAATCCTGATCGCACACACACACACACACACACACACACACGGTCACACTCACTGACATCGGCACTCACACGCACACACACACACACACACACACATGCTCACACCCACTGACATCAGCACTCAAACACACGCGCGCACACACACACACACACACACACACACACACACTCCCGCACGCACACGCAGAAACAGATTAAGCACAAATCAATGGCTGGTGGTGAGGCGGGGGAGATTTTGCCCGGGCTTCTCGTTAAGGCCTGGCTGCGCGGTGCAGGCTCGGGGGAGTGTTATTACCAGGGTGATGGTTGATAAGACGCTCGTTCCTCCACGCCGCGTCCCGCGGGACAGATGCATCGTGCAGCCATGGTAACCGTAAGGCTAGGTGTTATGCTATAATTGGGCTGGCGCTTTTAACAGCACAGCCACACAGCCAGGTACGCTGGCGTCTTCAAATGAGAAATTATACCATAGTGCAGCGTGGAGAACGCAGGAGCGAGGGAGCGAGGGAGCAAGGGAGCCAGAGAGAGAGAGAGAGAGAGAGAGAGAGAGAGACGGGGAGAGAGAGCGACAGAGAGACAGGGAGACAGAGACAGGGAGCGAGGGAGACCTTCACCTTCTCTAATGCTGCAATCCTTCTGAATGTGTCCACTTATATATGGACAGATGCAGCAGTGAGGTTAAAGTGTTCTGGGCTGTATTTTAACACATGCCCGAATTAGGTGTCATAATCATCATTGCAGTCAATATAATACACAATGTAGTGATCGGAAGTAAACGCACGCACACGCAAATATGCGCACACATACGCAAAGACACACATCCGCTTGGATAAGGTGTCTTCTGCCACTTTACAGCTTGCTTAGCTAGGCTTGGTGAGGCTATATTGAGACATGTAGGGTTTGGGGAGGAGAGGAGGAGAGAGAAGGAGAAAAGAGGAGAGGAGAGGCGCTGAGGTGAGAGGAGAAGTGTGGAAGGGAGGAGAGAGGAGAGGAGAGGGAGCTTTGACGAACACGGCCGCTTGCTCTGCAGGCACTGCTGATTACGATCAATTTCCCTCGTATTGACGCTCTCTCTGGCCCTGAGCAACACTCCCTCCTGCATTTTACATGCTACGTGCTCTGTGTACCATGACACTCTCTCTCTCTCTCTCTCTCGCTCTCTCTCTCCCTCTCTCTTTCCCCCTCTCCCTCTCTCTCTCTCTCTGCAGCTCTCCTAACCCTGCTCAGATCCTGGCGGGATTGTCTGCCCGTGGCCCCTGGAGTGAGGAGTGTCTATGACTCATCCCGCGCTACATCTGGCCGCTTCTCCCAGGCGCCCGGCGCTCGGCGCGCGAGCATGTGCTGACTGCGAGGAGAGGCTGAGGGAAGGCTCGCGACAACTCGCTGAGATCTCGGCCACAACCCGGAGGGTCACGGGTTCGATCCCAGTCGACAACGTGGCTGTGACGGCTTCCGGAAGAGCGGCACGCGCTCCGGGCGGAACGGGATAGCTCGCTTCCCGCCTGCCGCGCTCATCTCGAACAGAGGTGCATTCCCAGCTTTCTTCTCCTGTTGGCTGACCTGCCATCGGGCTATTTAGGCTTCTGCTGGTGGTTACTAAGAGGAGACACAAGGCCACAAGCACATGGAGAGCAGCCTGCTATAATGGAGGAAGAGAGTGCTCACTTGCAACAGAGCACCCCTCATCCCTCTATCTCTCTGCTCTTGGCAGCCTCCATCCGAATTAATTGCATCTCTGAGAGAGCGGGAGAGAGAGAGAGAGAGAGAGAGAGAGAGAGAGAGAGAGAGAGAGAGCGGGAGAGAGAGAGAGAGAGAGAGAGCGGGAGAGAGAGAGAGAGAAGAGAGAGAGAGAGAGAGAGAGAGAGAGAGAGAGGGTTGCTGGGCCGGTGTTGCTGTGGGGGAATCATTTAAAATTCTACCTCCCGTGTGGCTCCTGGTTTCCAGTTTAATGACCCCCCCTCCTCCTCCTCCTTCCTCTTATGCTCCTCTCTCTCTCCCCTTTCCCAGCTCCTCATCCCCTCGTTCTCTCCCTCCGGAGAGTCGCCTCCGCGTCCCCACCCCTAACGCACGCCCACGCACGCGGCCCTCCACCCCCACCCCCCATCCGGCATGCCGCACGCCTCGCCCCCCAATTAGGGCCCGCTCGGCCACGCGGCCGCCCCCCGGGGGGGGCGCGCCCCTCCACCTGTTGTCCCCAGCACCGGGCGAGAAGCCCTCCGCTAATATCCGCCACCGATCCTCCAGCACATCGGCGGCGCAGTCGGAATTCGAAAGTGGCGAAGACGGCTCGGGGAGGGGACCCCGTGCACCTGGTACACGGTCCGCGGTGACACAGGGTTGCCCCTCCGGGGCGGGTTACGTGCACATAGAGGAAGAGGAATATGAGGAAGACAATGGCAGTCTCGGACTGAGCGGAGCCTTTCCTGCTGGGGTTGCTTTTGCAGGCTTGGCCTTAACTGGCATTTAG
>NC_137504.1:9500000-9510000 GCF_041902795.1 Electrophorus electricus
TCTCTCTCTCTCTCTCTCTCTCTCTCTCTCTCTCTCCCTCAATCATCTATGCCCCTATCCCTCCTTCTTTAGCAAACACTTCAATGCACTCTGCTACTCTCTCGCTCTTCCTCGGCCCCGGCCCCTCACTCGCATGCGTACACTCTCAATGACAAACACCGCCCTCTTTTTCAGGGAGTTTTTCCTCCCCTCTCGGTTTCTTCTTCTCCCCTCCCAGTGATGTGCGGCGTGCTGCTCGTAAAATGTAGCGGAGCATATCGGGAAGGAGTGGGGGAGCACAGCGGGTGACAGCAGTGTCAGGCACAAGGCCCCGAGAGGGAGGGAGAGAGGGAGGGAGAGAGGGAGAGAGAGAGGGAGAGAGGGAGAGAGAGAGAGGGAGAGAGAGAGAGGGTATGGTGGTGTGGAGGCCATTCCCAGAGGGACAGAAGGAGACTTAAAGAGAGATACAAAGGAAGAAGCTCGGTGACAGGAGTTTCAGGTGCGGAATCTCCGGAGGGAAGACCGAGGGAGGAGGGACACCAAGATGGAGAAATGTCCACTCCGACTGCGACTCGGTGTGCGCGGTCTGCTTTGGAAGGCCTTCGCGATCGGTGCTGTGATCACTGCAGCAGTCAACAGTCACTGCAGCACTGGAGATCATATACATCGTTAGTAATCGTTACAGCTTGCTGTGCTCAATGATGTTTGCCCATGTAAAAAGGAAAGTACTTGACGCCTACAGACACACACACACACACACACACACACACACACACACACGCATAAACACACACGAACACCCTGACGGAATTGCGCACACATGGAGTTCTCAAATAGTTTCTACCACTCTGTGACCTCTTTGGCCTTGCTCTGCTTGGACCCAGTCATGAATGCAGTCTCCATAGACACAGTCTCTATGGGCATGGTCTCTATGAACAAAAATCTCTGTACACTGCTCTGTGTGTACATGTGGGTGTGTGTGCGTGAGTGTGTGTAGGTGTGTAGTATGTGTGTTTGGAGACCACACGAGCCTTTGTAGTGCGACTGTGAGCAGCCTCCTCACGGGCTCGTAGTACGGCTAAGCATGCCTACGTCTGCATGTGTGGGGTGTTTTCACTCAGGCAGAGAGAAGGCCACCACAGCAACAGAGCCCTGCAGAGGGAAAGACCCGCTGGCTCGAGGACAGGAAGTCCTGAGGCTGCAGTGATGAGGTCATCACTCCGCTCCCACTGAGGGAGATTGATCAGCAGGCATGGGGTTGAAGGACAGGACAGGCGACACGCCCTTCAGGATCACGGCGTCTGTGTGTGTGTGTGTGATTGTGTGTGTGTGTGTGTGTGTGTGTGTGTGTGTTGAACAGCAGTTTTGCACATATGAAAAACAAATGGCTTGGGTTTGTTTTCCATCAACAGAATCAGGTAATGGCAGGAACAATACTGCTGCACCAACAGGACAACAGTACAAACACATATATGCACACACACACACACACACACGTACACATGCGTGCGTCCTGATAACTCTGATTGGGAAGACAGGAACAGAGTGTGTGTCATGGAGGACTCTGGCCTTGTCACTCCGCCTTTGCTTACCATGGCAACACATCGTACTGTGCAGACCCTGCAGTACGTTGCATGAAAACCAGGCCTAAATACACAAACACACACACACACACACGCACACTCGCACGCACACACACGCTCACACACGCGCACACACACACACACACACACACACACACACACACACTCACACACACGCGCACACACACACACCCCTATGCCCACACATGCAGTCATGCCGTGAAGAGCCCCGTCTCCCTACAACACAACAGCCACGTGAAAAATGTTTCTGCTGCCATTTTGTGGTCCAACCAATCAATCATAAACACAGGATCTAAGAACCACAGGTGATAGCCCAACAATGCCTGGACATTGCTGCTACAAGTAACATTGGTGCACTACTGAGGCAATGCTGGAGTGAATGTGATGAGTGGAACTACATGAACCAGGTGAAAGCCAGCTTGCTTTGTAGCAGCTTGGGGGATGGAAACTTCTGGTCAGTTCTGATTGTACTTGTTTAAACCTATAACATGTCTTTTTGATAGGCAAATGTCACTCTTCACTTTAAACAGAGCGATACCAACCTCTGTGGTAGCAAGATGAAAATTAAATGTATTTAAGCATTCTAAGTACTGGTTCAGTAGACTTATCAAGATGACTGAACTATTATTAACCACCTTAGTGAATGCTGAGACATAAAATAAAGATTCACAGCAGATTGTCTATAGAGCCTCACTGACTCCTACATTTCAATAAGAGATGAGTTGGAAGAACACTTTGTCCAAATGATCTTTACATCCTATTAGCTATCAGGACATTACTTGGAAGTCTCTGTCACGCTCCTGTCTTCTGGCTTCAGAACATAAAAACGTCACTGTGGTCCAGTATGAACCAGTAAAGAAATGTCTCTATAAGGAGCTGATCCTCCCTGCCTGTCAGTCATGGGGCATGTGTGCCCAGCACATATCATAGCAGGCTGAACACTGAGTAGGGGCCTGACTTTGGAGCTTAGGGTGTGGCCTAATGGAGGGTGGGGGTGGACTTTGGGTAACTACAGTGACGCTAATATGAACTGTGTGTAGTCACAAGAATCAAGAACGAGGGACATGAGTCCGTAACCACGGCTGTAACCACGGCTGTAACCACGGCTGGGTCCCTGGAGTGTAAAGGGTTTTAAGGCATTTTGTCACCTGGCCCCTGTTTATTCATCGCCTCGAAACAAAAGTGTTGTTGTCTTTTCTTGCTCTGGTCAAAATCGTGTTTCTAAGATACAGGACATATGAAGATATGTATGATTTATGAAGGTCCATATGACATATGAAGGTACAGGACAGAAGAAGGCACAGGATGTATGAAGGTACAGTTGACACATGAAGCTGCAGTACACGACCCTGAATAACTGTATCGAACGTAACTGGCTTGGCTTCATGAAATGAAATGTGTCTAATTATTTAATTAATCTTTCAGTGTTCTGGGGATATATACACATGCATTCCAGAGAGAGAGAGAGAGAGGGAGAGAGAGAGAGAGAGAGAGAGAGAGAGAGAGAAAGAGAGAGAGAGAGAGAGAGAGAGAGAAAGAGAGAGAGAGAGAGAGAGAAAGAGAGAGAGAGAGAGAGAGAGAGAAAGAGAGAGAGAGAGAGAGAGAGAGAGGTGAAAGTGGGTCATCTGTTGCAGGTTCCTCACCCATGCAGTGGTTTCTAGTCCTCTCCACTCCTCCACCCTCTCGTTTGGCTCTTTCCTTCCATCTCCATCTCTCTCTCCATCCCCCTCATATTCATCAGCCTTCTGCTCTGTATGAGGCTTCGCCCCTCACCCTCTTCCTCATCTGCCACTCTGGAGCCCACACACACACACACACACACACACACACACACACACTCTCCTGAGCAAAGTTCTGCTTCCTGCGATCAGCAAGTCTCCACGCCACATATCCACGTAACTCCCCCAGCTGAGTGAAGCTCTAATTGCTATTGTCACTTTCTAGTGGGGGACGTCAGGGGACGATAAATCTGGAGGTGTCTGCTCGTCTGACGGTTTGCTGTTTATGTATGTTTAAGTCCATGTTAGCGTGTCTTCACATGACTTTGACAAGATTTAGTTTCGAAATAGGCAAAGGGGCCCAGCGATTGGTGAAACCTGACATGGAAGTCAACATGGAAAAATAACAGTGCTATCAATGGGCAGGAATCTTTGGTGAATACGTGCGTTATGCGTTATGACTGGCAGCACATTAATAAAATGAACATAAATGAATATTCATTTATGGATAGTAACAGTAAATGTGTATTAAACCTTTAATATTTTTTTAGAGCCTTAAAAATTAAATAAACACAAGCTTGAATCTGTGTAGATCCAGGTAGAGTTATCACACACACACACACACACACACACACACAGAGTTTCTCCCTCTGCCCACTTCCTCTGCAGCCTGTGGTGCTTCCGTTGGGGTGAAGGAGTGCCAGCTCCACTCCCCCCTGCTCCCCGGTGGGGTCCTGCCTCCTGGCATCTGTCAGGGCAGCTGTCTTTCTACCCACACCGCGCCCGTCCTCCACGCAGCACTGCACGCCGCACACACACACACACACACACACGCACACACACACACACGCACGCTAGAGCACACCTAACACTGGAAATGGCCTTTAAAGAGAAGAGTACACAGTGTATATGTGAGATCATAACCACATATCACTCTAAACTATGTGTGTCATGTAAAGCTATCTGGTACATGACACTCTAAATTGGCTAAAAGGACCCAGTGCACCACGGCGCACAGTAACAGTTAGTCAACTCCTATCTTCCTAATATTATCTCCACAGGACGTTTTTAGACCGAGCTGAAGCCTAGGGAGGGTTGAGAGAGAGGAGTGTGCGCGCGTGTGTGTGTGTGTGTGTGTGTGTCCAGGTGTGTATAAGCTACATGAGGAGAAAAGAGAAATATAAGCTTTGCAGGTGTTGTCAAATACCATTGTTCTAGGGTGCACAAACTTTAACTGCCACCACTCTCCTACCACACCCTTACACACACACACACACACACACACACTTCTCTATTTCTCACCACATACAAACAAACACAATCAGGTGAGAAAATAGGTTGTATAAGCACTTACCCCAGTTTCTAGACCCCAGTATTCTATAGTGGGATTACCCCAATATTCTCTACCTTAGTATTCTAGACCCCAGTATTCTATACTCCAGTATTCTAGACCCCAGTTTTCTATATCCCAGTATTCTCTATCCCAGTATTCTAGACCTCCGTATTCTCTATCCAAGTATTCTAGACCCCAGTATTCTATACATTAATATTGTCGACCCCAGTATTCTAGACTCCAGTATTCTTTACCCTAGTATTCTCTTATGCAGTATTCTATACCCCAGTATTTTCTTATGCAGTATTCTAGACTCCAGTATTCTCTTATGCAGTATTCTATACCCCAGTATTTTCTTATGCAGTATTCTAGACTCCAGTATTCTCTTACGCAGTATTCTAGACGCCAATATTCTCTTACACAGTATTCTAGACCCCAGTATTCTAGACTGCAAACTCAAAATACCTGCATCTTCACAAACACCACACAGCCCTCTATGACAGACTTACTGACACATACCACATGAGGTAATGAATAGTTGGGTTTTACCCCCCCCCACCCACACACACACTCTGTCTGTCTGTCTGTCTGTCTGTATGTCTGTCTCTCTGTACCTTGTACACCCCCCCCCTCAATACACACACACACACACATGCACACACACACACACACACACACACACACACACACCTCCTGTTAATGGGGAGGGGGCAACCAGCATGGATGCGGCCCTGATTAATTGGGCGCGACGCAGGGAAGTGGGTCTGGAAACTACCTGGCAATTTCCTGCAGCCCTCCCTCCCCTCTCTCTCTCTCTCTCTCTCTCTCTCTCTCTCTGTCTCCCTCCCTCCTCTTCTCTCTCTCTCTCTCTCTCTCTCTCTCTCTCTCTCTCTCTCTGTCTCCCTCCCTCCTCTTCTCTCTCTCTCTCTCTCTCTCTCTCTCTCTCTCTCTCTCTCTCTCTCTCTATCCCTCTCTCGCTGCATGGCTCTGGAGCTGAGCGGGTGGGCAGGTGGGCTGTGGGGAGGAGTGGCGTGCGCTCGGCGTTGATATTCCGCTGGCGTCCAGCTCACCCGGCGCCCTACATAGCAGGCGCTCCCTCTGGCAATGCCTGCCTTGGCTTCAGGCTTACTGCTCTCAACACACTGTGGCTCTGACAGCCTCTCCACACTTGCGCACACGCGCGCGGAACACACTCGCGCACGGGCGCACTCGCGCACAACGTACGCGACGTGCGCGACCCTCAAATGGTGACACACATACTAAAGCACGCTCACACAGACTCACACGCGAACCAAAGGGCGCCCGCATATTTACGCGTCGCACACGTGCGGGATCAGAGCCAAACGCACGCGCGCACGCGTAGAAAAGCAGGCCAGATAAGACCAGACCCAGCTTAGGACACCAGGATATTTCATGGCACTGTGAATACTGCAGTGGTGTGCTTGAGCTGGCACCTTCAGTAGCTCTGCCCTAAGAGAGAGAGAGAGAGCGAGACAGAGGGAGAGAGAAAGACTACAGGAGGACCTACAGAGCCAAAGAAGCAAAGAAAGGCAACAATAAGGAGATCCATAGTCCACATAAAGACTGGCGGAGAGCAAAAGAGCGGGAGAGAGACAGAGAAGCAGAGAGGAAGAGAGAGAGCGAGAGAGAAATCCGGGCACAGGGAAAAGGAACGGAGAGAATGAGGCGGACTGAAAGCGAGGAAGGAGCGCGAGGGAGAGGTGTGATATAGTTGTGGTGATGCGGGTGCAGTAATGTGTGCGCTATACCCTGTGCAGCAGAGGGGGAGACTCTTCTTAATGAAAGCACAGGAAGAGGGCAGCAGCTGGCGGCATGTGTTTGAGCCGGGAGGATAAGACTCTCGCGCTGGGCTCGCCAGGGTCTCTCTCCAACCCTGCGCATGGTCTCACACACACATGCACGCACGCGCGAGCGCGCGCGCACACAAACGTACGCACACACACCCACGCAGAGAGACTGAGCTCCTTTGTCCGCCACTGCTGCCCGTGCTGGACGTGGGCCCGGGCCGTGTGGGGGCCTGCCTGGCTGGCTGAGTTGGAGCCAGCGGTGGCTGGAGCAGCAGCGCATGGCCGAGGCCCTGGCCCGGCCCGGCTCGGCCCGGCCCCCCGCTCATCTCACCCCCCCCCCCACCCCCCCCACACACACACACCCCGGCCGCCACCAGCCACAAACAACAAACAACAAACAACAGCGTCGGCGTGGCAGGAGAAGGATTAGGCGGTGCATGTAAGGACGAAGGTGGATACTGAAGACATTAGTCATGGAGGAGATACTATAAATAAGCCTGCTAGGAGCCATTAGCGCCGTGCCGACCTTTGTGGTTTCGGGGGGGCTGAAGCCGGATCCGGCCAGATCCCCAATACCCGCCTACCCTCCCAACACCACCACACACACACACACACACACACAGGCACATACACACAAACAACAAAATCCCACTTACTGATTGCGCAGTGTTCACACGCACGCACATTAAAATATTAATTCATAAATCTTGTGAGAGCTATTGCGTGCAGGATTCACTTCTCCTTGCGCCGGTTTTCATTTGAATGGCGGAGATGTTTGCTAGACATCACGCGGGGTTTATGGATTTCAAACGGCTCGTCCTTTGTGTTTGAACCCTGTGCTACCCAACGACCCGGTGCCACCTTTGCGTTGCAGATGTTTAATGCATGATGTCAGAGCCCGGAAAAGAGGCCCAGTAATGATGTTCATAATATCAAGCTATGAAACATGATGTAAACACAGCGAAGGCATCCTGTACACCTCACGCCATTCTCCACCCTCCAGAACCTGGGAGGCCTGGCTGAGGCATCCCTCGCCCCAGGGAGACGCGTTTCCGAGGCTGTGGCGGCAGTGCAGGTTTGGCCCCCTGCGCGTCTTTCTTCCCAACTCACCATGTTGTTCTGGTTTCTGGGTTTTAGGCACTCCAATCTCCGATACGCTTGCGCACATACGAGCGACGCTGAAGCGAGTGCTTCATGGATGACTCTGTTGTCAATAAACCGAGCAAGCTTTTATTGGTCTGTATTCCAGTGTTCCTACAGCTCTGCTGATGTGAATGACCGGATCGGTTGTTTTTGGGTCAGAACCGCAACTGCTTAAGCTTGTCAAACGCTGAACCCAACAGAAGGCAGATGTTGGGAAATGTGACGACGCAGAGTTCCGGTAAGATGATAACAGGAAAAGTAGGAACACCAGTGAGGAACGCTGAGAACACCCTGTCTTTGTGCACATCAGAGAAAAGTAGTTGATGACCCACATGGAGATTATAATTCCACAGTGCAGTTAAACTGTGGTAGCATAGACAGCATGTAAGGAAGTGTCCGAGGAACATATATGTATACCTATGTGTATACGTGTGTGTGTGTGTGTGTGTGTGTGTGGAGGCATGTCTGGGTGTGTTCATGCAGCGTACTTCCTGACACAGTGAGCCAACAGAGATAATGGTGTGGTGAAAGGCGGAGTGAGATAGAAGGGCGCGTGGGTGGAAGAAGGGTGGGGGTGGGCGGAGGCACGTCTGCGTGTATTAGGTGGGGGGGGGGGTTTAGGTCCAAGGTGGCACAGATCCAATTACTGTCCCCCACACTGAAGCCTTTGTGATTGTGTCCCTACTGATAGATGAAGTAGCGAGGGAGACGGGTCTCTGGCCAGAGCCAGGCTCACCGCACACCAGCCCCGCAGAACACGCGTGATGGCTGTGGTGTGGGGAGAGTGCGGAGAGCAGGACCGGGACACCGAGCAGGACCGGGACACCGAGCGGCCCAGAGCACGAGAGCAACTCGGCCGCACATGACACCGGCAGCAGGATGGTGAATACAGTGAGCATATACTGATCCACACATACAGACAAAAGTCTGATTTGTGCCAATTTCCCCAGTAGCAACTGAATCTGGTTAAACTGGACAAGAAGACTTAACCTCCGTCTTTGATTCGAGCTCACTACGGCTTAACCGAGGCACTCACAGCTTTTCTGCCCTTTTTTTGGGGGGGGGGGGGGGGGTATTTGTGTCTTCATCACAGATGAATGTTCCGTTAGACCTCCTCTTCACATCACGTGATCCCATCATGTGAAATCTCCTGAACCTGGCTGGTTTACATGAAGATGTTGGCACCGAGCTCCGGTCCCCCTGCAGTCTCTAGCCGCTGAGCTCCAGAGGTAAGCCGTCTTCGGCTAGATTTTAATCTCAGTGCTACCGAAAGCGAGGAGTGTTGCGCATGTGTTCTCCTACTGACGTTCTTACGGCGGGCGGTTTGCTGTGCGTGTGGCGGTTTACAGGGGTGCGGCGTTTCCTGCTCGTCACGTGCTCTGTCTGACGGGCGTCTGATGCCGAGACGCGAGCGTCAGTCGAGCGGGTCGCTGCGGTCACCGCCGATGCGTGGCATCGTGTAGCATCAGCGTCCCGGCGCGGACAGATTGCGATGAGCTCATTGCGTGCTGTAACTTAAGCGCCCGGTATGCTGCTCGCAGCAGGCCTGGACACGGTGCAGAGCCTGTCAGCGCGGGGTGATGCGCGCCCAATTGTGGGGGGGAGTCCGTAGACTCGCAAAGGCCTTTGCCCTTGGAGCGCCTCTACTTTGTAACCTGCTCTTCCCGACGCTGACGCCTTTCTCGACCTCTCCCACACACAGCTCCGGCCGGCCTGGTGCCATCTCTTAGCAACGGCGACCCTGGTCCCAGCGGCGACGCCAGCCCCCAGGAACCACCGCCGGCTCCCTCCGAGCCCCATCGCCTGGCAACAGGACCAAGCCTTGCACATCTAAGGCCTCCCGTCGCCTGGCAACCAGGCGGATCGCGCCAGCCACGGCCCGGGAAGCGCGCGGCACCGCCGAAGGCGGTGCGGCCGCAGGTGGAGACAGCGCCCCCTTGAGGGAGGGTGGGGAAGACGGGGGGAGTTTTGGGCCACTTCTGGCAACCCGCGGGTGCAGGCTTGGGAGGCGGCTCCTCCCCCATGTCGAGCACGACCCCGAGAAATAAGCAGAGACCAGCCTCTCTGCACCTCCGACCAAGCCAGACGTCATCCGCCACGCATGGCTCCACTAACCCCCATGGCAATCTGTCTCCTAGCAACGCTGACTGCGTGCTCCCCAGGAGGGATCCGGAAGTCCACATGCTCGCGCGGCACCGTTCTTGGAGTGCATGTCAATGCTTCCCTCCCTCTCCCTCTCCCACAGCCCTCCCCTCTTCCCTCACTCCCCCTTTTTCCTTTCTTTCTCTCTCTCTCTCTCTCTCTCTCTCTCTCTCCGTCTCTCTCCCTTCCTCTCTCTCTCCGGTCTCCTCCAACTGGCTCCCACGCAAGGATTTGGAACGGCTCTTGCACGCAGTGCCTAGGATGAAAATAACA
>NC_137504.1:9512500-9522500 GCF_041902795.1 Electrophorus electricus
GAGGAGGGGAGGGGGGGGGAAGCGCCCCAGAAGGCCGTGCATTTCTTCCTCTCCCTCTCTCCCTTTTTTCCCCACTCTTTCTCTCCACCCCCCCCTCCCCCGTCTGTGGGCGTCGGAAGATAGAGGCAGGCGGAGGAACACAGAAGCGTCCATCTCCCCTGTGCGCCGGCAACAACAACGACTCCTTTTTATCTTTCATCGGAGGGCCCCGTCGGTGGTGGCCAGGCTGAGGGGAGGAGGAGGAGGAGGAGGAGGAAGAGGAGGAGGAGGAGGAAGGGGGCGTGAGGGAGGCTGCCAAGGGCCTCCCGCACTCTCCTGGAAACGGCTCGCCAACGTCTCTGTGCGTCAGAGAAGAGCCATTCCCATTGTTGCACTCCCAGGCGCAGGACTGGGATCCAACTCCCATTCGAGTACACATGTGTGACTGCGTGTGTGTGTGTGTGTGTGTGTGCGTGCGTGCGTGTGTGTGTGTGTGTGCGTGCGTGCGTGTGTGGGGAACGGAGATGACACCCTGAAGGATGGAGCCGACGATGAGGAGTTGTCACACATTAGTTTGGACTGAATCTCCGTGCAGTACAACACAAGTACATCTGGTGCCAGCAGATTCGTAGTAAGAATGTAACAATCCGTGCCTTCACAGTTCCAATACGCACATGACTAAGCACAGATGAACACACAGATAAACAAGCATCACCTTGAACAAGAGGCAGCAGTAATGATCCTCAGACGAACTCCAAGTGCGTTTATTAGGCGACACGTCAGATAAACCAACACACTATAACACCATCCAGCATTACATGTATATATTTTTAAGCTGCAATTAAGACAAAGCTGTATATATTCATCGGTAGTCCAGAATTGTCATTGTTTTGACCAGCTAATAGGTTTGGTCCTGCTGCCTCACTCTGACTTCCTCTCTTTCTCTCCTTGTGCTGTGGAGAGGGCCAAGCCAAGAGGTTCATCGGACACCGGGTTTTGGTTTTACCACATACTACATTATCAGATACTCCATTTTGGCTTTATCAGATACTACGCAGAGATGATGCATCAGACGCTACGTGGCAATGACCGGAAAATAGTTGGAAGGTTTCCATTAACATAAGTATGTAGTCAGACTGAGAAGACTCCGACTCGCATACACCCCCTAGGCATGACAAAGTGCTCCCCTTTACATCTCAGTATGTATAACAAAAATGCAGAGTCACAAAGGATTTGGCTTGTTTTTATTGCAGAACTGTGACCATTCCACACGCAGACGTCAGCCCACACTCATCCACACATGTGCCATGGACACAAGTTGTCAGCCTATATGGAGACACCATATACAACACCTCCCTCAATGACGCAATGCAACACAGGAGAACCAAAAATTGTAACCAAATATTACACCCCGAACACTGAAAACTGTTTACAGAACATTGGAAAAAACCCACTATCAAAGGTGATTGACATCTGACTGGCCAATAATTAGATTACAAAAGCTGGAAGAGGAGGAGCTATGCTCCCTTAAGTAGAAGTTCACTTTGTATAGTCAGACAGGATTGCAAAGAACAGAAGAGAAGTAAACACGGAAGAATCCTGCCCTTGCTGTCTTAAAAAAAGCTTCAGGTAGACTCACAGGGGAATTGTTTTTGGTGTCAGGAAGAACCCTTTCAGAGGCTGAGGAAAAGCCATCTATAAATGGTCTACAGCGTGGAGGCATTCTCTAAACCTTGACCCAAAAGTGGGGACTTGTCGTAATATCTTGATGTCATCATGCACACAAGGTGTCTATTGACTGGGTGCAAGAATTTGAAACTGCAACCTTGTGTTTGTGAAGATGACCGTAACCTTGTGTTTGCAGAGATGACCGTAGCCTTGTGTTTGCGGAGATGACCGGACCATTGTGTTTGTAAAGATGACTGTAGCCTTGTTTGTGAAGATGACCGTAACCTTGTGTTTGAGAAGATGACTGTAACTTTGTGTTTGTGAAGATGAACGTAGCTTTGTGTTTGTGAAGATGACCATAACCTTGTGTTTGTGAAGATGACTGTAACCTTGTGTTTTTGGAAGATGACCGCATCCTTGTGTTTGTGAAGATAACCGTAACCTTGTGTTTGTGAAGATGACCGTAACCTTGTGTTTGTAAAGATGAACGTAGCTTTGTGTTTGTGAAGATGACCGTAACCTTGTGTTTGTGAAGATGAACATACCTTTGTGTTTGTGAAGATGACCGTAACCTTGTGTTTGTGAAAATGACCGTAACCTTGTGTTTTTTTAGATGACCGTAGCCTTGTGTTTTTGAAGATTACCGTAACCTTGTGTTTGTGAAATAATCACACAGTCTCCCTTTCAGGGCTTTTAACATCCGTGTCGGCCCCGGATGGGAACCCATTACGTGTTGAACGGCAGGACACCAGCGGAAGCCCTTTTGGGATTTTAAGGAAGGATTTTAAGGCGCCTTGGCCGAGGTTTCCAGTCTAGGTGATTAGCGGCACATCTGCCCAAATGCTCATTCAAACCTCCGGGCTGAGGATGCATCGCAAAGGATGCATCTCAGCTGTAATGGACAGTGACCCCTGACCCCCACATGACCCCTGCCCTCTTTAGGAGGGCTCTAGACTTGGCGGTCCATACAGGACTACTGGCATCGTCTGAGCCGTCGCACAGAAATGTCTCTCAGCCCTAGTGAGTCACCCCCTACCCGGCTTTCTGAAGAAGGCATGCTCTCTGACTGGAGGCCAACGGAGCTGTATCCCCAACACTTCATTTCCCATAAAGCCGCTTGAAGAGGTCAAAGGCGACATGCCATGCGCACAATCACACTCTGACCTTACATCGAAGAGTCGGTAGTCACTAACCTGAAGAATCATGCAGTTATTTTGCTTACATTTCTGTCAATGTCCCGGCATATTACAGCGCAAAAACAGGACCTAAACAGCTCGAGAAGCACGTGAGCGAAATGGCTTTAATGGGAAATCTTATCTAAAAACATTATTTTCTATTTTCTTTCATTTGCTTGAGGAGAAATGCGTTTTCCACTGTAATGCGCCTTCAGGCTGAAAATGCCTACTTCCTGGTTTTCTTTCAAATAAGCCATCAAAACGTATCCTCTCATTAGTCCTGTTAACTGCTTCTTTTCAGAAATGTGAAAAGCGTTTAGCAGCTCCTGCAGAGGGCTGAGAAGGGCCAGAGCAGTGACAGACAACTGAGTCATATAAAAAAACAAGTGTGGAATTCCAGACAAAAAAATTGTAATGGTAAAAACAACTTAAAAAATGTAACTGTGATATAATAAAGACAACAAGGTCGCTAGGAATACAGAGAAGACAGAAAAAAAGTGTAAAAAACCAGTAAAATCAGAACATGATGCATGTGTCTCACTCCTGCTAAGAAGACTGTCACTACAATAAAAACAAAAACAACAACAAAAACACCCCACCACAAACACCCTTCATCGTGCCGCACTCCCAGTGTAATCGCAGCAGTGGGGTAGTTCCAGAGAGAGTCTCTCACCGCACACAGGTGGCTGTGCGACCTGCGCGACCTGCACGACCTGCGGGCGTCCGCTTCGTCCGGGCTCCGACGCAGGACACGCCCGCTGCCTCATTACCTGAGCAAAGGGGAGGGGCGGAGCTGCAGGTGACTCGGCTTGGTGGGCACTGGCGGTTTGCTGGCCCTGGGAGGAGTCTGTGAGGGGGTGGAGTCACAAGTCACGCTGAAGGTCTTCATCAGCTCGGCCACGCGGCCCCGCCCCGAGCAGCTGTCCCCGCCCACCGTGGACTCGGACTCCGCCTCCACGGACAGAGACCGCTTGGAGGCGGCCGTCACACGGAAATCTCTCCCTGGGAGGTGGACAGAGAGAGAGAAGCAGGAAGGAGTGGCTGAGTGCAACTGTAATGTGACGTGATGAGCTGGATACGGGAGAGGTCCTAGCAAAAGTGGGACATATTAACTGATGGCATTATGACGTTCCTCGATCCGGCTCAGGGAGGCAGGCTGTATCTGCGCTCCCATATTTCCCCTGGCCCTGCTCCTCTTGGCCCTCCCTGTGTCTCCTCCCTCTGCTGTGCTCCCCCTCTCCACACAGCTCCTTTTTTTCCCCTCTGTCCCTGGCTCTTTCTTCCTGGGCTGCAGACTGCCAGACCGGAGGTCGTCGGCGAAGGAAGTGGAGCAGGGACGCAGCTGGGTATGGTTGGTGCATGTGTGTGGTTGTGTGTGTGTGTGTGTGTGTAATTGGGGGATGGAGGGATGGGAGATGAGGAAAGGAGGGCCGCAGGGATGGTGGTGGAGAGCAGACAGACGCTGCTCAGACACCAGAAGGCTTGAGGAACTGCGTATTTTTAGCCCCGTCCCCGGGGGACACAGATGTGTGAGCTCTCTCTCTCTCTCTCTCTCTATCTCTATCTCTCTCTCTCTATCTCTCTCTCTCGCAAACACACACACACACTTGTACACACACACACACGTGCACACACACACACGCACACGCACACACACGCACACACGCGCACACACGCGCACACACGCGCACACACACACTTACCCCTTCTCGCTTTCACGCACAAACTCCGACACGCTTATTTTTATTTTTTTTTGCCTTTCCACTCCACACAAACTCTGTCTCACCAACACACAGCATCTCTGCCGCACACACACACGCACACACACACACACACACACACACACACACTCGCACACATGCACACACACACACGCACGCACGCACGCACACACACACACACACACCCTGCTGTTTCCGATGAGCAGAGTGTCCCAATATTCCCCACTGTGAGTCACGAGGTGGCGCGGCCAGCGAGGAAGCCAGGAGCTGTTTCCCAGCAGCCGCAGGGACCCGTCAGCCATGCGGGGACAGGTCCCAACCGCTCCTCCACACAGCACCACCAGGGTGGCTGTCTTCCTCTCTCTCTCTCTCTCTCTCTCTCTCTCTCTCTCTCTCTCTCTCTCTCTCTCTCTCTCTCTCTCTCTCTCTCTCTCTCCCCTCTATCTGCCCCCCCCGGCCCCTGACCTGTGGTTCCTGTGCTAATGTCCTTTCGCCGCACTGCGTGGGCCTGCCTCTGATTGTCTCACTGTGTTGTGTGGTCGCCACGGAAACCCTGGACAGGCTCCAGCGACCTAGGCGGGCACACATGCACGCACAGCACTCTCACACGTACGCACGCATGCACACACACACACACACACACACACACAGGCAAATACACACACACGCGAGCACACTCACAGGCACGGTCACACTCGTAGTCCAAAGCTGTTTGATCCACCACGTTCTCCACGCCCCACTAATAGCCTGTGCTGTGCCCTACAAACACATCCCATATGTGTGTGTGTGTGTGTGTGGGTGTGTGTGTGTGTGTGTGTGAGTGAGTGCAAGTGTGTGCTGGTACATGTTAGCGTCCCGCGCCACTCCCTCTTGTTAGCTGACACCAGTGTAAAGCCTAGCACCTCCCCATGCTACCACTCGCCCCTGCACGGCTTTCTGCGCTCTCCCATAACCTCCCGCTTCCTCCCCCGGCACACACACACACACACACCCTGATCCGTGAAGAGCTATGGAACCTGAGCCTGAGACCCCCCCCCCCCCCCCCGCCCCACCCGCACCCCCGCCAACCGTGCAGTCAGTTGTGGCAAAGCCTGGAAACACCTGATCATGAGCACCAAACACCAACTCTCCCCTCTCCTGCTCTCTCTCTCTCCTTCTCTCTCTTTCGCTCACTCTCTCTCTTCCTTCCCTCCATTTGCCCGTCAACAATCGGTTTGTGAGCGGGCTATAAGTGGGACGTTTCTATTTCCCCTCCAAAAATCCGCACGCGCGCACGCACACGCGCACGCACACGCGCACGCACCCACACACACACAGAACCAGGCAGATGCGAGGAGAACTGCACCAACATCCTCAGAAACAACAACAAAAAAAAAAGGGTGCTATCTCTTTAAATGCCCCCACCTCTGAGGGAAGGGGGGTGGGGTGGTGGGCGCAAGTGGGGCAGAGGGCAGAATTCCGGAGCGGCACGTCTGTGCGCTGATCCAGGCCGCGGGGGGGTCACGGCTGCCAGAGGGGGAGGGGGAGGGGGTCTGAGCGGAGTGGAGGCTGGGGGCCCTGTCACTTATCAGCTCCGGCCGAGCGTCGCCCAGGGCCAGAGTCGGGAAGCAGCACAGGAATGTGTGTCCTTCCCTCTGAAGGTGAAGAGAGGAGACGCAACGCACACACACACACACACACACACACACACACACACACACGCACACGCGTGCACAAATGCACCCACGCACGCACGCTTACACGTACGCATGCATACACGCATAGACGAAGCCAGCAGCTGCGGGAGGCTGTTACACTCGCACGCATATGTGCACCCACAGGAACCAATTCACACACACGCACACACACACACACACACACACACACACACACACACACACACGCACACACACCCCTACAGCAAATCCCTCTTATCCTCTAAAATACAAATCAGAAGAGCGGTGTGTGACAGGGCTAAATCAGAAAGGTACTGGCAGATAGTTCCATGATGAAAGGTGATCGTGTGCGTTCAGGTCCAGCCTTCACACACGCACACACACACACACACACACACACACACACACACACACACACACACAAACACACACAGCAGTTATTCTGTAGAGTTTCCATAAATGGGACTGTATATATATATGAAAGAATATATACTACATGAAGAGAGTGTTTGCTTACTTTACCTGTGCAGGTAAAGCAATGAGTCTTTAGCAGCTGTAGTGTATTTATGTGTCCAGTAGGGGGCATTGATAAAAGTTATTTATATGTAATACCTAATAACACACACTGGATGGTGCTAGTCTAGCTTTTAGGGGACACTGGTTCAACGATCACTGGCTATATGTGTTTGGAGTGAACTACAGCTCGTAGCTGAGTGCCGATATACAGCGTGGAGAAACCGGCTGAGAATGGACACAAACATAACACACAGAGACATAAAACAACAAAAGGCCCTGATACGCAAGATGCATAATCGAGGATGTCTTTAAACAGGTCCAAAAGCACTGAGACAAAAGTCAAATGAGACGAGAGTCCCCCCGCCCCGTGTTGGTCCATGACCTGGGTGTTCAGAGACAGAAATAAGCTTTCACAAGTGCAGTCTGGCCAAGGTCTGCCAGGTCATAAAAATTCCAGTAGTCTAGGCCTGTTCAGCATATGGTGAAAAAGATCAACTCTCAATTTATACGTGACACGGGGTGAAGCAGTCAAAGAGACTACAGTTTAAAGCTACTGTTAAACAAAGAAAGAAATAAACAAAAACTTAGCAGTCAGTCTCGCTAAAATAAACAACACAAAGACTAGTGCAGATTCTTGCCAGCCAGTAAAGAAGGCAAGAAAATAAACGTCGGCATTTGGCACATACTACTCTCACACAAACACACTCACACACACGCGATCAGAGATTAGCCAATAGCTCCTCACCTTTGCCAGTGTTAGGATCAGGCGGCTGGTTTGGGTGGAGCCTGCTTGTGACTGACAGCGGGTTGGCCTTCTCCTGCCTGTCCCGGGGCGCGAGGCTTTGCAGGACGCTGGATATCTTAGGCATAGCCCTTAGGTGTGGCCGGTAGCTGACGATGGAGGAAGGGGCAGAGTGTTCTGCGTCGTCGCCCAATCCGGCGGCCCCCTCTGCTTCTCGGACCTGGAGGTGTGTGGTGGGGGGGGGGGGGGGGGAGCTGAGGTTAACGCAGGTGCTCATACACTGCAGCCCAGTAGAACACCAGCATAACACGTCTCCCATGAAGAGCTGACTTATAGCGAGGGACGGGATTCGGAAAACGGAAGGGATGTGTTTGGGGTGCGTCAGATTTCTGGGCTTGATCTGAGATTACAGCGTCACGGTATTTGTGTCACGGCCCTCGAGGTCCAGGTCTTACCGATTTTCAGGTGTGACGTCAAGTGTCCAACCAGGTACATTAATCATTTAAGCATCTCTGACGGATTACAAAATCCAGGATCAGATTTGGATTTGAGATCCAGATTGGAATACTGCTGGGTTAACACTATCACTGGAAGCAACGCGGTGATCAGAGTCAATTCTCCAATCCATTGGCTTCCCAATCATCAATCACAGAAAATCTCGCTAGCCCCTCCCCCTTTCCCCCTCCACCTCTTTCATCTTCTCCGTGTCTGCTTTCATACCATCCCCCTACGGGCTGCCTGAAAGTGGTCGTCGAATCATTTTCAAGTTAAAAAACAGCACAAAAAACAGCAAAATGTTGCACACTTCCTGTGCAACCAGCATGGAGCCTGAGAGCCTGCTGTGGATCCTACGCACAAACACAGTTTTAATGGCTCCGCGGGGCACAAGAAATAGCTCTGGCCAGGGCCGTATCAGGATGGTGGTGGTGCATGCATGTGTGTGTGTGTGTGTGTGTGTGTGTGTGTGTGTGTGTTTGTCACTGTGCAGCGTGGAGCGAGAGAAGCTGCCCCTGTCCTAGCCTCTGGAGACGATCCCACAATCCCATCCATCTGCGCGTGACGCGTCCTCCGTCTCTGACACTTTAATTCCCCGATCAACTTTATCAACCATCTGCTCCAGGGGAGCGCGGGGCCACGGCTCTGCCCCCTCCGGCCTTCTCCGAATGGAGCGCGCGCTCCCCCTCTCTGCACGCCGGCCCCGGCATTAGCCCCACGCTGAGGCCATCTCTCTATCAGTGTCCTGCTCCCACACCTCCCGCTGGAGTGCTCCGCCACTGTCCCACGATGCACCACACGCCCCGCGCGCGACCGCCGCGCCGCGTCGCTGCCTTGCTGCGGAACGTGCAAACATCGTGCAAACGTTCTCGCCGTGGAGCATGCACATGCACAAGCATGCACACTCACGCAGACACGCACGCACGCGCACACACCCTCTTTAGGAAGACGGGGAGGGCCGTGCATTTCTCACGGGCTGTGCAGGAGTATGGACAGAGACAGGTGTTAGCGGCCGGGCCCAGGGACGGGGGGGGGGCGGAGGCGTGGAGAGTGCAGAGATCTGAGGAGGAGTGCCAGAGGACAGCTGCTGCTCCGAGTCACAGCCTGCATAGCCATCAGAGAGAGGAGTCAGGGGAGAGCAGACGCATTCTGCACAGGCCATTCCTATACAATGACACGCACGTCACGCCGCACCATGCCACACGCAGCCTTGGGTGTGGGGGGGGGGGGGAGGGAGAGAGAGAGAGAGGAAATAAGAGAAAGATAGAGGGAGAGAGGGAGGGATGGAGCGAGAAAGAGGCAAGAGAGAGTGAAAGCCATGCCAATGTTTAAAATGTTGATAATGAGTACGGGTCAGTGATTATGAGCAGTCACGTCCAGGGGCTTTCCAGCATGAGGAGCCATGTTAGTGTAAGAGCAGCCCAGCCCCAGCTGTGGAGCACATCGCCTGACGTCTGTTCTGCTGGCTGTGTGCTTTCACATACGTAGGGGGAGACAAGTTTTCGAAAATACTTCACCTAAACTGTGCACCTTATTAGCCTGACTGTTCCTGACTGTGGACGTACAGAAGTCTCTCCATGAGCTAAAGAAAGCTCAGAGCCCCAGAACACTCATCTTAGACCTGCAGTCGTCCACAGTAACTGCACTCACCATGACCTACCGCAGGCCAGCACTCCATTTGTACATTTGATTTAAAACAAAAAAAAAAAGTTTTAGTTAATATTTTGTTACCGTTATGGTAAAATAAACCATAAACCATGTAGACTGTAGTTGAAAGTACTGCACATTTGCAGATAAATGAAAATTACTGAATGGAATTTAGTACAACAGTATAAGAAATGCTTAAATACACCAGTATAACAAATACTGGCTGTAAATAGAGTGGGTGTTACTATCCTTTGTAATATGTCTTCAAAAACAATAACTGACTTAATGAGATTTGTGAGATACTCCTAGTGTAGCGTAACACACTTACACTTTCTACAGGTGCCGCAGGCTCATACACCGATACCTGTTCATACACCAGTACCTAGGGACAGAGCAGACATA
>NC_137504.1:9525000-9547500 GCF_041902795.1 Electrophorus electricus
TTACGATAGCTTGTTTACTTGGAAATAAACAGTATCTTGTTGCCCTTTAAATTGAACCATTTGACAAAGTGGATCCTGTAATGATGTCCACTGTCAAAGATTCAAACATCCTACTACAAGAAGCCACTGGAGAACACCAGAAGATGCACATTCAGAGTTAGGAGTCCGACAGGGTGCAGTATTTGGGTTAGTTTTATTTACCTTTTATATAAACATTGTCATATTCTGAGAAAAAGCTACAGGAACATTTTGAAGTGATTTGCCTTATGTATCAAACTTATTGCATATACAACATTTTTACGAGTTTCTTGTAGTTCCCGAGAGCTCACAGAAACTTAAATTAAAGGTCAGTTTTAATTCCAGTGTTCACAGGAAGGTGCGCCCATGTTTGCTCTTATATCCAGCTCCTTTCTTCAGCTTTGTAGGAAGTAAGCTGGCAGGTCAAAACCTTGTTGCTCAGTGTGTATCTCTAAAGAATGGTGAATGTCACATGATAATGTTGATGGCACAGTTCTTCATGTCTGCATCCCCTCTGGGTCATATCAGATGTCTGTGATGCCTTTGACACTGTACAAAAGTGATAGGTTGACCCAAAATTGGCCTGGAATGAGGCAAAGATAAAATGTGCCGTAAATCTCGCACTGACAAACGTGGTGCTTTGTAGACTGCCTGCATAAACAAACTCATAAATGTTTGGATCAACAAAAAAGTTGTTTTCTCTTTAGAAATCAACTGAGCGTAGCGTAAACTATGAAAGGACTGGGCTTTGACTGCCAAATAAAGCTTGACACCAGAGAGAAATGTGTGTAATCTGTTTTAGTCATTAACAATAGGCACCGTACAGAGCGAACATGAATGCTGTACTGGCTGTACCGACAAGCCAAACGATATTGTTTGCCCTGCACTTTATGATGGGAAAATCTCGTATCGCACACTGTGGAATGAGGTAGTGTGTGAGGAACTGGGCTGACAGGCAGCTCAACGAAAGCTGCGCTACCGTCGCATTATTTATAAACCTTAACTGCAGAAACTCTCATGACATCCACTTGTGATCACTCCTGACACATAAAACTACACCTCAGCGCACACGTGCACAGGACTGGCCGTGGATTCCTGCGCTGATCCCGGTAATGTAAGCTTACCCCCTGTATGTCCCAAACTGATGGTGCGAGACTCCGAGCCTGCACTCTGTACTTAGGGAGCGAGCATTTACCTTTTGCTGTGTGAGCTGCTTATCTCGCAGTAGTCGCTCTTCCACACGAGCACGCGGACACTTCTACGGGCCTGTTCATGCAAGGCTCCACCAGAAATGCTTTTTTTGGTCTCAATTTGGTCTCAACGCAAAGATGCAAAAAGACCCAAACAAGCCTTGTCCCTCTCATTCTGTCTCTTTCCCCCTCGCTCTCTATGCATCCTGTTCTCTCTCACTGACTGTCTGTCTCTCTCTCACTTACCTTCAGATTAAGCTGTACCCCTGACAGCGTTTTAGGGGGGAGGTTCTCCCTCCCCGATTGCTCTGTGGACGCGCTGCTTACAAGGTTACTCTTTAAACCGGAGACCTGGTTACTGCAAAACATATATAAAAAGAGAAATGATTGTCATGATAGAGACAATTCAATTCTTTTGCAAATTAACCAATTTTGGAATAATCTCTCATTACACAAGCTCAATGGTAGTGATCACACCCAACTTGCCTACCAAGTCAGGACTGGCGTCAATGAATGTGGAGTCAAAGTTAATTGATTTTTTCAAAATATTTAATTACAAAGAAAAATAATTAATTTCAATTAAGACTCAAATTTAGATGTTTTATTCAGTATTTACTCCATCAACTGTACTGGCTGAGGTGAACAGAAGGGGCAGAACATGTTCATACCACGAATGGTTAAGAAGACCAGCTGATTTCCTCTCGCCGAACCCTGAGCAGATGATCTTGGAGGCCTTGAACTCGTCCGACTCTCCAATGACCAGCACCTGTATGTCACCGTCTCGGCCCAAGAGCCAGCTGACGTTCTTGCTGTGAGCTACACGGTGACCGGAACAGCACAGGAGGCATTAGGACTGCTCATTTGTAAGCCATATTTAGTCATCATATAATAATCCATTTTGCTTTGGTCTCAAAGCCTAAAAAAAAGTCAACACCATATACTGTAGACAAAGCACGGGGTGTAAAGTTTTTTTTTTTTTTTTGCGGTTCAGCGATCCGACACAAATAAAAGGATGTTCAGTTACGAGAAATGTGACAAGTGCATAAAAGAAGAGGCTTGGTAGTGAACAAGGGAAGACTGACATAATGAACTGGTTCTTCTTGCATGCCTTGTGGCGAAGAGACAACATTCCAGCTCAGCGGGCAAGACTTGTGTGCCCTGTCATATCATATATGCCAGGAATCAAACAACGAGCAATGCGCGCTCCCTAAAGGGTTAATGACCATCATTAAAATGATACGGTGTACAGCTACCGTGGGTAGCACACACATCTCACTGCAGGAGGCATGACTAAATATCCGAGGCTCAACATTAACATGAACGCAGCCTTTAGAAAGTCTAATAAAACTACATCATATCGTCAAGTCTGTGGTATCCACTACTGGTTTGTTCGTAGGCTTATAGAAGAGTCTTGAAAAATACATGGTGTACATCTATTTCCACCACACTGGTCAATAAGTTCACATATCTAATGGTCTACAGATCAGCTGGATGCAGGCTATGGGCTTAAACGTGTAGACACATTTGCACAGTGCACATTTTGCGGATACCCACAAAGTTTTCCTGAACAAATGATCCCGCAACCAGGTAGCAAATGAGCGACTGATGTCAACTCAACAGAAGCAGGAATAATATGATAACCCCCTCGTAATAATTTTGCACGTCACTAATATATAGCTCCAACTTCTATGTAAAGGGGGGTATTTAAATAAATAACTGGAGTAGGTTTCCTTAGCTTCCTTTAAAATTTAGTAGCCTGTTCATCTGTCCTGCAGTAGCCTATCCTTTTCACTCATAGCTGACAAGCATTTAACGTAATGCATGTCCGATTATGCCAGAATATCTTGAATGGACTACGTTGCAATTCTGACAGTAAAGATTTGTAAATTGTATCTTTCTTTGCACTTTAAAAAGGGCGAGGTTTTATTCATTCACTTTCTCTTGGTTTAGTCCCGCCTTTTCCACCATTCATGATGGTTTTAGCAGAACTGATGGTTTTCCCACTAACTTCATAAGGAGGGAATTTTCCTAAAACTTGCACTAACATTACTGTGGGATGATGATGAACAGCACATGTAACTACTGTCTTAACACTTCAGTGCTGTCTTGGTGACACACACAGCTTTGAGTAAAATCTGCTTCTCACTCATTTCTTGTGACCACAGTTCTGCATGGGACATAAAGGTCACTTTCTTGCTGTGTCTATCCACTCATAAATACCACGACAGATTAAATAATGCTCGCTCTTTCTTTCGTTCTTTCTTTCCTTCCCCTCAAACATTTACTTTGTTTTGAGTAAATACATACTTCCTGCACACTTCCTGCACACTTCCTGCTTTGCTGGCAGTTGGCGGTCCGGGTGGATGGAACAGCCCAGGAGACATTTCCCCCTCTGGCTCCTCAAGCTTACCCAGTAGCCAAGTAGCGCCTCACACCACTTTGGTTTCATTCCAAAATCTCAGATAATGAGCCAAAGTTTTAATATACTGCATGTTTTACAGTTTGTATCTTACCTTCTTGTGACTTATCTTTCTAACAGAGAGGATGTTGTGTAGAATCTACTTAAAACAGCCTAAGTTTGTACTGGGATCTAGCATGAGCATGTTGCATGAGTGCAGCGTAGGGAGACCACTGAGCAGCTGAGGAACAGCTGCGGATGTCCCAAGGAGATAGAAGCCTCTCTGTTCTCCAGCGAGCCCTGAAAGGCGGCGCAATAATAACTGCTTTGTTTTGGGCCTGGTCAGGAAGCAGCTTCCTCCTGGACTGACGCACATGTCAAGGCAAATGAGCTCCTGACCAGCCCCCTGTGACATAGCATAGCACTCCTGCCTGGGATGGGAAGGCCTGTGGTTTGTCCGACCCAATTATTGCGCCGTTTTTTTTTTTCCACGACTGTCATAAAAAAATGCTGATGGGTCAGATTGTGAGCTCTCTGAATGTCGAACCAGTTTAAGACGATGTGTGCTCGAGTGTCTTTAGCCTAATGGCCTGATGTGTGCTGCAGTCTTTGCTTCTCTGCCGTCTTTATTTAGCACTGTCGTTCTCACTCAGGTACAGTGGAGTGATACCCCCTCACCCCCTCCTGCCTGTTACCCTCATTTTGGATAGCTGGGGGTCATATCTGGGGCAAAGGTAGCTTAAGTCTTAGATGGAGGTGCGTTTTAGCAGGAGGGTTCAGAGCGCTGCATTACAGTGAAGCATGCTGCTTGAACTCCATTATGCTTAAAGCCCTGGTGATGTGTGTAGTAGCCATGGCGATGTTTGTAGTGACCTTGGTGATGTGTGTAGTAGCCATGGCGATGTTTGTAGTAGCCCTGGTGATGTGTGTAGTGGCTCTGGTGATGTGTGTAGTAGCCCTGGTGATGTGTGTAGCAGCCCTGGTGATGTGTGTAGCAGCCCTGGTGATGTGTGTACCAGCCCTGGTGATGTGTGTAGTGGCCCTGGTGATGTGTGTAGTAGTGATGTCATAACTTGTAGGCTGTATGCTTATTGAATAGCAGCAGAAATCTAAAGAACTGTCTGCTAAGGTAATCACACTATTATCAGACTGCTATAAACAACTACAACCCTAAACGTTCTGCGTCACTTTCTGAGTACAACCCTAAACGTTCAGTGTCACTTTCAGACGGCAGAACTAAACTTTCGGTCTTGTGTTTTCTCACGCATTGTCATCCAGAATTTTTCGCTGCGGGCTTTGTCTCAACACACTCTTGCATTACAAATGCATTCCTCGGTCGAAGCAGTGTTTATCCATTCACTCTCTCTGTTATGGCGTCAGTGCTGAGCTGTTTTGCGTGTGTTTTTATAGCACTCATCACTGTAACACAGGATGTTCCTACCACAGGTACCCACACGATCAGCTGAGCAGCTCACTCCTGACTGAGTCATTACTATGTTTAGCCTTGGCAGTTTCAAGATTAAAAGTTAAAAAAGAAGTTCAGACATGTATGGTTAAGGTCATGCTCATGCATGTGTGTGTGCTCAGTTTCACTCTAATGTGTGGGAGGTGTGCTTTGAGTGAAGAATGAAGGTGTGTGTTCGGGTTTTGCATGAGGAGTGTTTCTGCCAAAGACTCCCCTGTGTGTTTAGAAGCTGTTGGCAAAGTGAAATATTACGCTCGGAGGCCTTAGCGAGCGCAGTCGCCGTTTGTCGCAGTTCTGAAATAGCTGGTAACAGCTGTGGGCTGTTAGGACAGAGAGAGGAGACAGATGTTGGGTGGCCGAAGCTGAGGTACAGACCCCGGGGGGGGCGGAGGTCTAAGGCAGGGGGTGTCGGGTGGAGGAGCTGTACCTGTCTTGGCTTTGGGCTGGTGGGGCTCCTCCCTCTCCATCTTCTCCTCGTGCTCCTTCCAGCGGCGGACCTGCTCCTGCCGCATCTTCAGGAAGAGCGTCCTCTTCTGCTCCTCGTTCAGGGCGCCCAGCACCTCCGGCTCGATGTACATGTCCTTCAGGATCTGCCGCAGCATGGCTCCTGCCGTATTGGGAGTGTGTGTGGGAGGATGAGGAGGGGGTGAAGTCCACACCTTGGTCCCCTGCAACTCTGCTCGCCCGCTCACCACACACACGCACTCATCATTGAGCTGCAGCCAGCCACTGGACAGGCTTTGGGGGAAAAATGACAGGTTACAACATCTGGAAACAATCTCTCTCTTTCTCTAAGCCAGTTTTGTTTGCTTGCTCTATCGCTTTAGATTTTTTTGTGTCAAACTGTATCTAAGCGTTCTCTTACAGACCTCTGCTTATTTTTTCCTGTCTTTCGTTCTTTATACCTCTATTTTTGCTTTCCCTTCTTTTTTTCACTTTTTCCTTCCATACCTACCTCGCTCCCGTTCTTTGGGTCTTTCCTGAGCTGCCGTTACTCTACCCCAGGCTTTTCTCTTCCGTCTTTAAGCCGGTTTTTGGCTGCCGAGTGCCGTCACTAGTCAAACACGCTGCTCCTCAGCCCTTTTCTCTTTAATGGGAGGAGATTCCACCCCCCTCCCTTACAAACTCCCACGAGGCAGTGGTGTTCTATTTTAGCCGCATCGCTCTGCGGCTGTAACTCAACTACAGCGGTGTGCCTGAAGTAAGGAGCGCGCGTTTACGGCGGAGAGACGACCGCGGCTCCTCCGGACAGAAGTATTTACGATCGGGCCGAAGAGAAGCGCTGGGCGCGAGACAAAGGCAGGGTGAGGACTGCCCGTCTGCTGGCACCCTCAGGAAAGCGCAGTTAATCTGCGCTGGGCCAATAAGGCTGGTGGGAGAGCAGAGAAGGGAAAGGAAGAGCTAGGGAGGGAGGAAAGAGTGGTAGAAGAAAGATTACAGCTGTACTCACAGTTGGGTGCGGACGGTCTACAGCAGGCTTTGCTGACTGGAATGAGCGGTGCTGTCTTTATTGCCTTTGTGTATGACTTAGCTGGTGACATCACAACATTCCATGCTCTCTCTCTCTCTCTCTCTCTCTCTCTCTCTCTCTCTCTCTCTCTCTCTCTCTCTCTCTCTCACTTTCTCTTTCTCTCTCTCTCACACACACACCAACTCACTCTCTGCCCTCTCAAAAATGCATAAACAGACACATTTCCTCTTTCCCGGTGCCTGTGCTAGAGGGAAGGTTGAGGGAGCACAGCCCAGCTGCTGGGGCTTCAACAGCAGCAGCATCCTGTTGAGCAGAGCTGGAGGAAGGCGAGAGTAAGAAGGTGGGGAGGAGGGGCACTAAACAGGAAGAGGGGAAAACACATGCACACACAAATAGCCTCAAGAGTGACACCTTCAGAAGACTACAGTAGGGGGCTTCCCCCACATTCACCTACACATCAAGTACCTTCATAACAAGAGATTCTGCCATAGTAATATATACAAATAAGGCTCAAGGTTTTTCCCTTATCATTGCTTAAAATGGCCTTATATGTCTCAAGGCAATGGTACTGCATTGATATACAATAATACTAACATTAGTTCCTCTGTAAAGTTGCACTTATTTTTTCTGATGAGCACCAGAATGATATCTGATATAATGAACGATATAAACAACTGGAATCGTTCAAGAGGACATATGTTTTTGCGCTGCTCTGAGCAGTAATTTGACTGCCCTGTAGTAGGCTGCTTTTCTAGAATCTAACACCAGGGGGCACTGAAGAGCCAAATCGTCTTAAACCTTGTGTAGTATAACTACACTTCTGAAAAGTAACAGAGTAACAGTGGCTTTTTACAGCAGATTTTTGTTGTTTAAATAATCACCTTAATTTTTATGGTTTGATATATTTTATGACAAATTATTTCCTGCTTAGAATTGGGCATTTTCCCTACTATTCTTACTCAATAAATTCCGTGTCAGTGTTTTTCCCTCAGTCATTCAGAAACAGCATTTTAGGGCATTTGCTATTTATAATTTCAAGTAGTTGTAAACATTGACCCACTAGATTTTTTTGTTTTTGTTTGTTTGTTTGTTTTTCCCATGTATCTCAGGTTGGCCATAAATTTTAGATTTTTGATCAACAGCACCATCTGCTGCCGAATGATAAGATTTCAGAATTAATTTTTATTAATTTCACATACTTTATCAGCAAGCTGAGGTCTATGGATCTCATATGATACATATATCCCTGTTGTATGTATATATAGGCTACAACTATGGCGGAAAAGCCAGCATCTTTTTTTACATAACACATACTGGTCGTGCACAGGAGAATGATTCAAGCTTTTTCAATCACTTTAGAATGAGAATATTTATCAGCTCTTATGCTGATAAAATTAGCCAATGTCAGTATTGCTTATCAAGGTTCAGCTCTGTCAAGATTGGGTTGTGCCACTTTTGTAGTGTCCGTTATCATCCACAGATTTTATTAAGCATATATCACTTGTGTTAATAAATTTAAATAATTGTAATATGTATTTGGAGACATTGTTTACTGCACGCACCCTAAAACACAATCTGGGTGCAGGTTATCTTCAGAGGAAATCAGTCATTAAATAGCTGGGAACAATATTGCTAAAACATTGACAAAATGCAAGGCTTTGAGTTGATGTAATCTGGAGTCATATGCAGTACTGCAGTGCTGTGAAAAAGCCTCGTCGGTTCCAAGGTTTGACTTCCAGCAGTGAGGAGGGTTTCAGGTCCTGCTCCTGGAGGAGAACCAGGGTGCTTCTCCTGCTCACACACATCTGACTCAGCTCACACTCACTCACTTCACCAGGATTTCAGCGCCCTTTACGCTCCTTTTGTCAGGTTGTCGCGTCAGTCCGTTTCAAATTCATAGAAGGCACGTTTGTTTGCGGAAAGGATGCAATTTTCACATACGCGTCCATTGGTCGATAGAAAGCTAAGAACGTTGACAGCTGTTGTCCACTAGATGGCGCGCCGTTCAACGGCGGAAGAGGAAGTCGACTTCACGTTTTCGCTGCACAGCTTGTGCAGGGCATGCAGCTTTGGCTTTGGACGGAAGGCTTTTGTTTATCCTCGCTTTGAATCTCGTAAGCAAGGCACCGATGTGGCTGTAGGCACTGCACACCAAACAAGGAGCAGAGGCGAGGGACCCCTCTATGAAACTCACAGGTCGAGCACTTTTGGTTCGGGTATCATGTCCAGTTGTGGCATCATCTAATACTCCAGCTACAGGTCCAGTTGATCCAATAAATGCAGATTAAATAAATAAAGAAAACAACAAGCCTTAGGCAAAAATGAAAATATCCCACTTAACTTCATTTAGTAATACTGTAAAAGTATGTTTTCGGTTTATTTCCTTTATGGCTAGATTTGAGAGGTACACACAAATGGTAATATTTGGGACACTGCATGGGCAAAATTGACCTCAAGTTGCTCCATTGGCAAAACCAGACAAAAAAACAAAACACCCACCGCCACCCCCCCCACCCCCCCAAAAAAAAACAACAAAAAAAGTCACAACCAGTTAATTACAAATGTATAGTACCAACTACAAATACAGCTACTGATTAAAGTTTGTAGTTCTAAACAGCGAGTTGGGAAGCACAAGTCACTCCAAAAAAACTGTGGTAACACAATCAAGACTAAAGGTAGTTTTGTTAAAATATATGTATGCAAACAAACGAAATCCTGACGGGAAGAATACAAGTGCAGGAAGTAGCGTGCACACGAGCAATGTATATTCAGACTGAAGTTGTAAGCCCTGCTGCAGTCTTTGCAGAATTACGCAGAACATTCATTCCCACGCTTACTTTTAGAGAATATGAGTGCAAATAAACTGGTTTGCCAGCCAATTCTAATCTGTCTGAAAATTAAACAGGTCCATATTGCAGCTTTGCAACCTAAAAAGTGTGAATTCAGCAAACAGAAGTCTTCATAATAAAAGCACTGCACTGGTGAATGTTGTTTTTTCTAGTAGGGTGGCATGTAGATGTTTTGAGGGCATTTAGGCAGATTATTTAAGGTTGGCTATTTTGCTGACATCTGATCTTGCATTTGGTGAAATCCAAAAAAAAAAAAAAAAAAAAGATGTTTAATATTCCTGCTGCACATCCTGGCAGACCTCTGACTTGGCAAAAAAGGAAAGCAAAAGCTGTTTTCTGAAGCAAACAGTTGATTAGAAGGAATTTTTACATTTCCATGATTTGAAGAAAATGGGGGGGGGGGGGGGGGGCACACACTATAGCATTTAGTCTGCCCCATACTGTGAAACGTGAGGTCAGTGTAATGCAGGCTGAAGCAGCACAAAACCTTATTTGTGCTTTACTTGACAGCAAAATCTTTATGTCAGGTCGGAGGACACTGGCCTTTGAAATTTATACAACACTTGAAAGACAAACTGATGCAATAGTTTGACATAAGTATTGAAAACAATTTAAAAAAAAAGGAATTGGTTTTCCGAATATTGGAACCAATTGTAGGCAAACACGTTTTAAATATTGATTTCATTTTAAATATGTGAAAAGTAAAGTGGGGAGATGAAGCAAAAGCTTTGTGAGTATCTAAGTGTTCAGTGAAACCAGAGTGTAAGGGAGACATGAAAGGGAGTCATTCTTTAAAACAAATGGCCAAGTGCCATGATGAGAATACATTCACTGAAGAAGGTGTGTCTTCACGTGGTTTGATATTGATGACAAAACTTGTACTTAAAAGAAATACGATTCTTATTTTTGGTTGGGAGACACTCACATCGAACAGTCAAGTAATTTAATGAGCTCAGATACTCAGAGTATAATATACTGAACATGTTATATCATCAACATTTTTTGTATGTGCATGTATTCTTAAAAATGTTAGTATATTGTGTTTAACACCAAAATTATTAAAGCTCATCAATAAAAAAAGAGCAAGATTTTATCAAATGACATTTTGACATGCCAGGGGTTGTTACAACATGATGTGATTGGTTAGACTTTAGTCATACAAATGATTTAGCTTCTGAACAATTTCCAAATCATATTTACACACAGAAAACTTCACTGAAGTCAGTAATCCAGTATTGTCTTCTTCTATTAAACAACCACTCGATCCCTCAGTATTTGCAAGGAGGAACAAAGAAACAACACAAATATATTGAAAATTAAACTCTTTTTTTGTGAGATGTGGGTAAATTACCATTTCTTTTATTTTAAAATTTGTAAAATGTACATAAATTATATTTGACGCATCACCACCGAACATGTTATTCAGTAATCCTTCTTGCAAAGGGAAGGAACATAAGAGAGAAAGAAACTAAATTGCACAAGACATTCCTTGTTGAGATCTTTTTTTTTTTCTTTTTTTTTTTTGGAGCGACGATTGGTCAGACGTTTTCTTCGGGTGGGAAAGTAAATGTGCTACTGACATCCACCACCGGGACCAGAAGTGCCCACCTGGCCCTTCAGCCGAGCTTTCCCGAGTGCTGCTTGGAAAGGCAGCCGGGCGTCACCCGGGCTTCGTGGCCCCACCCCGAGACCCGGACACCCCTTCTGCCGCCTATGGAACCTCATGTCTCCCCATCACCCTTCTCACTACCAGAGAAATGGAGACGGTGCGTGGTGAGCGGAAAACGCGGACGCTCACTTCAAGCATGGAGGGGCAGGTGATGCGAGCATGTTGCCTCCATCGGGATGGGCCGACCCTCCTCGTTAAGCTTGCTTTCCTCTCACGTGGACTTAGACCTTTTTGTAAGTGCAGGTAAAGGCTTTTAAAACCTCGGAGAAATAAACGTGGAATTCCGCCACATGCTTTCAAATAATAACCCTTATATTTAATTGATATACATGTAATGCCGTCATTGGCACTTTCGATATTGCACACAATAATGAAATTTAGCACTGGAAAGAAAACAAACAAACAAACAAACAAACAAAATCTCTGTGAGCAAAAGACGTCACAAGTGCTATGGAATAACACTGAAAAGTTTGGGGGGGGGGGGGACAGAGTATGCTGACCATTCCACGTAAACGAGGAATTCAGCCACGGACAAATGACCTATTACTGCCAAGATCTGGAGCTGTGAGCAGACAACCTCACAATAAGAGACAATTGGGCACACAGAGCCACAGGCAGCCTGACAGCCAATCACCCTTCACCCCCCTTAATGCTGGCCAACCAATCCCTTTCTGGGATTACATGAGGGCTGATGCCTGGATGCATTTGAGTGGACAGCTGAGGAAAGGGGGCGGGGCTGAGAAAAAGAAGTTCGATGCCCAGAATGTCTACGCTAAGCACATGAAGGAGCCCAGCGGGACCTCGAACGAAGCGATAAAGAAAAGGAGAACGGAGAACCCAAACTTTGATTCCAAGCACCAGCCAGCGTGTAAGCGTCTGGAGTGTAAGGCACCAGGCTGTTTCAGTGCTGAAGAGCATGCTCCCCAACAAGGAACACTAGAGTCAGACTCTCCTAGTCGAGCGCACGTCGGCCGACGGTCCAGCCCCTCACGACATGCGTGCGTCCTTCTCGTTTTGAGCCGCGCCTTCCCTCCGAAGCAGAGCTCCTGCGTGTGGGTTCGTCTACGGCTAACCTACGGAACTTCGTCAGTGCCGGATGACTCTCGGATCCGGTGGCTTAGAAGTGAAATCGGTTCTTGCGAGCACAGGGGCCAGTCGTCCACAGGCAAGCGCGAAGGCGGCCTCCTCGCATCACCACGCACTTACGCCTCGGCCAACCGAGTGAAAGTGAAGAGTTCATTAAAGTTTCAAGGGTGCGCTTTTTTTTTTTTTTGCCACACGCCAACGGTTCTAGGCTTGCCTGTGAGTGAATAACCGCTGTGATCAGATTAACTGATTTTATTTGCTAAACACTGTCAACTTCTGAGAGGCAGCCCCCCCCCCCCCCAACCAACTACCCCACCCCCCCCGGCTTCATTTTTTTGCCTTTCTGATGAGTGCATGCTTTATCTGGGGATCAGCCATACCCACGAGCAGGAGCTCCATTTTGGTGAGTTTGTCCCGTGGCACTGTTCAAAACGAGGACGTAGCGCCATCGCTGGGCTTCACTGCAGGGTGACGTATATCCAGCTAGGGCTCCCCCAACACAGGCCCTGAAGGACCCCTGAGAGAGAGAGAGGGATTTCACTGCAACCGACCTGTCGCTCACGTTTGATCCAACAGTCACGGGGTTCGAGATTATCGATGTTTACATGTATCACACAACCGAACACGCTTCTTGAAATGATCATTCATTCAAGCTGGTGACCAAACATTACGGACAGGGCATTGTCCATGAAACCACTAAACAGAAGGTCCTTGAGGACTCGCATTGAGTAATCCACCTCAGTGCAGCTGTGTACAGGTTAACATGCAACAACAGTATTCTGTGGTGCCACTCATACTCACTGGTAGACTGATAGCATTTTTAAATCCTTCTAAAGGCTGTTCTTTAACTCCCCCACTCAAAACGTGAGGTATTTTCTTCTCTGTAAGCACTGAAATACAGCTGATTCACAAAATCATACTTTGTATATTTTTCTACATTTCTGACAATTCGTAGTATACTTATCCAGGGGCATGGTAGTTTAGGGAGGAAACAGTTTTTTGTTGCAAAACTGTTTTAGTCTTTCTGCCAACACTGCTCTTCCTTATTTAAAGTACCTTTATACCTTTTTATACACTTTGCAGGACAATAAGACACAAATACATAGCATACTCATCTGCATGACAATTATTTCAATGGATAAAAATACACTGGTATTACTCCATACAACATCTGTGTAGAGGTCGCCATGTTAATAACCACCAACCAGTTGAATAGCTTTATAGCAATCTGAGCGACGCATTCTGCAGTACAGTGAGCACTTGTAACCTTGCACGACTTAACCTGTACCTATCTCTTCCATACTGATTGACATTTTGACAGTTGAACAACAAGATTTCTGGCTAGCCCTCAGGTGATGCTTTTTATATATATATATATATATATATATATATATATATATATATATATATATATATATATATATATGAGTGGCATGGTTACCATGACAACCTCTTAAGAGGATTTTAAATTTTGGTTAAAAATAAACAACTAAAACGTCTGATTTGTGCTGAAGTTATTAGCTTACATGTAAAGGACTGGTTTCTCATATTTCGGCAATAATTCCATTTGAACATTGCAAACACTTTTTATAATATCTTCAACGTGTACAAAAGTTCTTGGTTAATAAGGGAAATAAACACTCAGTCCTTTATCTGTAATCAAGTAGGAAACACAGTTCATATATAATGTTATTACTTTGTTTAGCAGCCGCTTACTGTATTAATGGTGGGTAAGTGGGTAACATCCAGCGATGGGTGACAAGTCGCAACTGTCAGTTTGTGGAGGTTTTTTTGTGTGTGGGTAGCGCTCCCTTGGAGTTAAACCGTTACAGTTAAATCTTTATATTTTTTTTTTTTACAGTAAAGTTCTTTTTACTTATAACTTCTCTTTGTTATTTTGATTACTTTTTTTTTTTGCATGTTTACCTCTCCACTAATTATCAATCCTCATCCCCATCATCATCTGCGTGCATCTCTCCTTGCTGCTGCTCACATGCTCTTCTCTCCCGTTGCTTGTCTTGGATCTTTTTCATCTCCTCTGCGTATTTACAGAAAGTGTTCCCGAACTTGGACCACACTTTGTAGGGCACCGTGATAGAGTTGCGATAGGTCGGCTTTACTTCGCTTACCCTCATGAACACCCCGTACTTGTTGGAGCCCACGTCAAAGAAAAAGCGCTTGTTGTCCACAGTCAAAGAGGTCCCCTCGGGCAGTTCCGCGGGTTCGTCCTCTACTCCGTAGTCGTCGATGAGTTTCGCCAACGCGTCGCGAAACTCGATAAGTCCCTGTGCGGGAAGCGCGATCGTCTGCCCCTGCGTGGATCCCAGACCGGGCCCCCGGTTCACGGTTTGCCGAATCCTTAGAAACCGGCCTCTCTGGTTCTCCTTTAGATCCATGTAGTATTTCCGATTCTCCCGGACCAGAAACTCGCTCTTCAACGCGCGCCGCGGCTCGTCTTGCACCATGTCGGGATTGCTTGGCCCCAACTGGGCATAATGTTCGATGAAGTCCCCGAGGTAGTCGCGGAACTCGACAGCGACGGACATGGAGAGAGTGAGGCGGCTCTTGTTTCCCCCGGCCCCGACTTCTGCTATCTTCAAGAATCGGCCTTTCGCGTTCTGCTTTACGTCCAAATAAAAACGTTTGTTCTGGATGTCAACCCGCTTCGAAGCGAGCTCTTGAGTCTCGTGTTGCAGCCCGGAAGCCGAGCCCGCCCCTCCTGTCACCGGGTGCATGGAAGCGACACCCGGGCCCGTGGCTGCTCCTCCCTGCTCACTTCCACTGTCTCTGTCCGCCATGATGCTGCCTGCCTTCTCCCTCTGTCTACTGCAACCTTACTGCCAGCCAGCCAGCCACGCCACCGCTCTCGCGAGATCTGTGGAAGGGGATAGACAAGTTGCACTTAAGCCAGTGTTTCTCGCTTTAACGAATCCAACGAATATATAATATAGTATAAATAACAAAAGCACTAAGAATATATTATTATTATTATTATTATTATTATTATTATTATTATTATTTAATAATAATAATAATAATAATAATAATAATAATGTCAATTAAACGCCATATTTAAGCGGAATACTTGATTTGGTGCTCTCTGAAATCTCATGGGGTAGACTCAATACCTGCACTACCCTAAAGCGAAATTAAGTTAAATATTTGACTACACTGTATCTATATCGAATTCTATGATAAAAGCACAGAAAGGTTTGACTAACCTAATCATTGCTTATTTTGGTGATAGCAAGATTTAATTTATTAATTAAATAAACGTAAAGTTAATAAGTAAGATGCTTACGACTAGGTTTACAGAACACTTTGTTCGTAAAAGATATTAAAGTGCGAAACTTGTGAAATAGTCGACTTCAAAAATGCTGCGCCCCATAAATGAGTCAGATAATGGATTTTCACATAGTTCAGTAATATGGGCAGATTCAGTTACATAATCAGCGATGTTAGAACGTGCACTGTGTAAACTGGTTCGTCCTTCACAAACTTTCACCAGTATCCCTGTGAAAATGCCGAGGACAATATAACCTATACTCCTTTCTAAATATGTTCCGAGCATTTTGGTAGGGACGTGTCTATTTGGCGTTGGTCAACGTAATCTATTTGTAGGTTATAACCGAGTCACTGGTCGCCATTCTCCGATCTCTTTTCATAATATGACACGTTCCTTTTCTCTAGTAGGCGTGTTATACTTTCACTAATGAAGTTTTAATATGTTTGGTGCGCTGCCCAAAATTAGATTACATACACACTTACATAAACATGAATACAATATTTTTATGAGAGCATTTTTATTAGACGTACTTTCTCAAAGAATATAACTATTTAAATTGAGACCTATCTTACATTATTGCAACAAATTAACAAGCAAATATATTAGACTGGCTTACAATTTAAAAAATCCCCTTCGACTCAATATACACATACTGTAACAAATTATTATTGTTTCAAAAAAAGTGTGTTGCTGTCAAAGGTTGAACAGCTGAGTTTCAAATCTTTTAAAATTATATTGACAGTACAGAAGTGTATATTTGTAAAAGGATGTTTTTGTTTGTATATTTATATTTTAGGTAATGCATTTCTCCTTTAAAATATCTTTAAAATGAATAACAATAATACATTCATCCAAATATTCAACAACGTAAAGTGTTAAAGTGGGGGAAGCATTATCCAAAGTCAAATGCTGCTCACTCTAAACCACAAGAGAAGAAAATCGTTTAAAAGTGATTTGAGTCAATATTAGAAAGGTTGAACAGCTCATTTGAAATTGTATTCAGTAACCATACATTAATATAGTACTGCATACTGTATCCTAATTGCACAGTAATGAATGTTGAATACATATAGAGTAACTTCAGAATACAGATTCACCAGTTGTAGCATTCTTATATTAATAACATTAATCAGTATTGACGACAATAATTGTATTTGCCTATAAACATGAAAGTAGAAGTAGTAGAAGTAGCAATAATAATAATAATAATAATAATAACAACAACAATAATATAAACTTAAAAAACTCGCCCCACCAAAAATATTCTTGAAGTCTATTATTCGTAGCAGCATGCAGCGATGAGAAAACAAAACACAATAAAACCTCTCAATACCTCTAATCAAATAAATTAAATATAGGCTATGGTTATAGTGTAAATTTAAATTTGTTGTGAAACTGGAAATACGTTTTTTTTTGTTTTGTTCTATCTGAAAATAAGTAAGATGACGACAATATATAGTAGTCTATGTATGTTATCGTGAAAATCAGCCTCTACCATTGCGTAATCGTTTCCCCGGTCATTTAATAAAAATTTGAAATATATGCCCTTTAACCTTAAGCCAGGCCTGTAGTATCCATTGTCCAAAAAAATAAATAAAACAAAATAAAATTAGGCGTATTCGTTTTACTTTATGAAAGGTCTATACTAAATGTTCGTTTTTATTTGTATTTATTTTTGTTTTGTTTTTCATTCGTTTAATTGCAGGCCTACATTCAGATTCACATACATTCAGGCGTGTTTATTATACATCTCACCTCGCTTTTGGGCCTTTTGAAAAAGGAAACGTCCAAATGCGACACTTGAGAGATACCGAATGTCTTTAATTCAGCCTCATAAACCGTTGTTTCATTTCTCCAACAAAGCGATTATATATAAAATGCTACATCTACTGTAGTGTTTTGTTCATTTAGCAAATTAATATTTATTCATATTTAATAAATGTGCACACAATTAATTAAGGGCAATTAAAAAAAAACGAACATGTAGTAAACAAAGCATCAGACGATAATAGTAAACGTGAGGATAACTGTATCCAACTTGTTCAGACGGGTTTCCCATGTCTACTCTAAGAGAAACATTAAAACAAATCCATCTAATGCCACCCATAGATTCTGCAGTGCGGGTAGATAGGACAGCGGGGTGAAAGATCCGTACAGCAATAGGGTAGGAAAGCACACCTTTTTATCGTTTAATTTTTGTCATCAAACCCCTACTTCCACAGCCTAAATGTCCCCTGTATTATTTGGCATTCTCTGAATTTATTGTGAAAACAGTTTTGTTATTCTACTAGCTGTCCTTGAACCCTATGTAGGTAGATACAGGAAAGGCCTTTAAGAAGCATAATAAAGTTCACTTTATAGCGTAATAGGCCAATAGGCTATGGACGAATTATTCGAAATGGTCTTAGAGCCTTGACATAACAGATTACCGTAAACTGTTAAGAGCTGATGTTCAAATATGCAGTGTTTTACAAGTCTGTGTTTTATACTCCACTAAAATAATAATAATTTCACTGCAGGCGATGCAATTTTTTTCGGGATCAGTAAAGCGTTATCTTATCTTAATGCACTTTACAGGGGTGGACAAAAATACTAAAAGAGAACTTGTAGGCATAAAATGTTAAAAGCCCCGTGCGGAGATGATGAGGCCTCTCTATGTCCATGTATTTTATCATGATGAGAAAAGACTTGCAGTATCTACTGTACACTCATACTTACGTTACCTGTGCAAATCTTAAAATCTGTTTATCTGATAGGCTAAATCACGTCATTTCTGGTTGGCAACAGGGAAATAAAACTTGTTAGCCTTTATTCGGCGTTTGTCTTTTTACAAAAGAGGTAAAGGCGGCCTCTAAGTTCTACGCCTGGCTGGTAGGAGAATGCAGTCGTCCTTCGCTTCTTCGGTCTTTAGGAAGCTGTGCAGACGAAAGGATATCTCCCCAAATCCTGTGTCTGAACTCATTAAATGCACTACAATGAAGCTTGTGCTCCAAGCATTTGTATGCAAGAGTAAATCTTTAATTTGTAATCCTTCAAATTTCACACAGATGCCAAAATGTTTATAAAATATGTGTTCATAGGGCCAATGTTACGTGAATGATCTGCATGATTGGTATTTTTATTGTTTTTTAAAATTTTTAAATAGTTTGACATCACTGTGTGCATTAGACTGTTTCCGATGCGCTACTTGGTTTGATCCGGTTTTAAACTTTCGCAAGGCGCTTATTGACAACCGCCACTTTATGCGGCCTATTGTAGACCGACCCACAGATTTATTTTTTTTTTAATTCGGTGTGGTTCTTAAAAACTCCAATCAACATTCGGAAACTTCGGATGCTCATGTTAATTCCACAGTCGTGGGATGGGCCCGACTATTGCAGTGTCCATGACAGTGCGCGGCGCGCAAAGATGCGTGTCTGCATGTGCGAGAGATGAAATGGAAGAGAATAAGTGGTAATGTCTTGCAACTCTTACGTGTCAGGTGTGTTAAGGTCATAAAATGTGTTGTGAATTACTCAAACAGTTACATATACGAGATGCCAGAGTCGCATAAATGCATGTTTTATTTTGCTGCAACATCTTTAGTCTGTTACGACTGCAACTCCTTATGGAGTTTCCATAAGTAAAGTGACCAATATCTACAGAGTCCGAACATTCATTCTGGTGCTGTAATAGGGATACAGAGCCGATTACGCCGACAAATGCCATGGCACGAAATCAAAGTGCTATGTTGTTGCGAAAGTCGCAGACCTCATAACGAGCGACGAGGTTCGGCATATCTTACCCCGCTCAGTCAGCAGGCAGAGTGTTAGTCCCTATGCAGTTCCGTTGCAGTCGAACACTGTGAAAACAAAGACGAAAAACTGTGAGCTACAAAGGCCTACTGTCAACACTGACGCGCTACTGGTTCGCCAGCTCGCCGTTTCACAAGATGGAACGAAACAGCGAGTCGTGGCATGGAGACGGACGCACGCAAGACTTCAACGCTGCACGCCCGTCGTCTGATGTCAGCACGCTGCTGGCAGAATCGCGATCGAGCGCCTCGTACTGTTACTTTCTCGTTACTGCAGCCTGCGGGTTCATTATCATGCTTTGTGTGCAAACTATCAGCTTATTAAATCGTCACTGTCAATAATATGAACTGATGGGTTTAAGGGTTTTCGAGCAAAAAAGTAAAAAATAAATAAAATCAAAATAAAAAATACAAGGAATTTGAAAGGATAGAATATGAAAATAATATTAAAGTTAAGCTTATGTGTGCAAGTTGATGGCGTATTGGCAAGATTTTTTACTTGTGCAACCCGCATACGCTAAATAAAGCCAGTAACTGATATTCAGACAGAACAACAACCCACACAGAGTATATAAAAGTCTTCCTCATAGGCAACGCAAGGATATTATTTATGCATATACATAAATTATATAATAAAATGTATTATATAAATGTATTATATAAATGTATATATATATATATATATATATATATATATATATATATATATATATATATATATATATATATGTATATATATATATATATATATATATATATACACACACAGGACGTTTCGGACAGAGGGTCAGCTGTGTAAGCAAGTGCTTTTGAAGTTTTAGGATGTGGATGTCGTTTATATTACAAAAAGTAGATGTTTAAAACTCTCTCTCTCTCTCTCTCTCTCTCTCTCTCTCTCTCTCTCTCTCTCTCTCTCTCTCTATATATATATATATATATATATATATATATATATATATATATATATGTGTGTGTGTGTGTGTGTGTGTGTATATATATGTGTGTGTGTGTGTGTGTGTGTGTGTGTGTGTGTGTGTGTGTGTGTGTATATATATATATATATGCGTACGTCGGAGAAGTTAAAAAGTTTCAGAACCATGGACAGTGCTACTCGACTTTAGTTAAACAGGATATAATTGCCTGTTCTGGCAAATATGTAAACATGAGCAGGTAATGGACTTATATGACTAAATCAAATACTGCATCATGATTATTGATGATTATTTACATTTGCTGAGCGATTCCTGAGCTTGTGATTGAAAGAATTTAAGGATGGAATCAAATTAATACCGTTCCCTCTCATTTCTCTCTCTCTCTCTCTCTCTCTCTCTCTCTCTCTCTCTCTCTCTCTCTCTCTCTCTCGCTTTCTTTCTCTCTCATTTTCTCTCTCTCACACACGCACATAGTTGTTGTAATTATTCTCATTGTTGTTGTTGTTGTTGTTTTACAGTTATTATATCAAATGTGTGTGGCTGGTTGAATAATAAACCCATATTGTATTTCGTTTTTTATATTTCGAATGGTCATTAGACTTAACCAGCTTACCAGGATAAGAACAAGTTCCGTTGTTCCTCTTGCAGTCTGATGTTGAACGCAGAGAGGACGGCAGATGTCGCTCTTAGTAAATGTTTAGTAACTCCTTTTCCTGCGGATTCACAGCTCTTATTCAATTCTGTCTTAATAGCGCACCTTTTAGCGAGCATCTCTGTAAAAACGACAAGTCATATGAGAAATCTAACTATCTCTAGTCAAACATTTTTGCTCCTTTCATTAGACCTTTTGCATATTCAATCACCTATTTGCAGAAGCGCCTTTTATCTTTTTCCATTTTTTTTCGGTTTAAGGCAGACTGTAAAAACATGTCTTCTTCGAAACTTTGCAGTAATATATTTTACTTGCTTTTAGTAGCGATGTCACGAGTGTCAAATCTATGGATTTGATGCAGCACCTGACAATCTTTTTTTGTTGTTTTTTTTTCCTGAAGCAAAGCAGCGAATGTGACTCGAATGCAGGGCATGGTTTAGTAATGGAATGATACGCAAAACTCATTCAAAACTGCCTGTTGAAGAATCAGAGACGCTAAGACGCGTTCGCGACGTTAGTCATCGCACCCTAAACCCGCAAACGGCTGGAAACGATTGTGTCAGTGCGTATCTACAAGCAGATAGAATATTAGGGGGTGGGGGGGGGGGGGGGTGGACATTATTCTCGAACATCGGACATTTTGTGTTTTCTTTTCTTTTCGACATGGATTTGTGACGGGAGCGATCATGGATTGACAGTGTTGTACGGGGTATTGGAGATTAAAGACACATACACCGGTGCATCGGTGTTCGTTCAATGCCCCAGCAGTGAATGTGTTCGTGCGGGGGGTCTTGCTGCCCATTATCCTCGGTCTGTCCCTGCAAACAGGAGAGGCGGATTGAAACGGGGCAGGAGGAAGACGGCAACAGTTTACAGCTGGAGGCGTTATACTCTGGGCTTTGTTGCTAGGAAAGTGGATTTCATGGTTTTAAATTCACCGGACAACAAAACTAAACGTGTACTGCAGCATTTCAAAATTCTTTCTGCAGTGAGTAATTGAGCCATCGGTGCCGAGAAGGGCGCTCACCACTGCATTTTTGGGCAGAGATAGCCTGGCGGCGTCTTGCGGGTACCTGCTACTGCTGTGCAGCTTCAATGGAGGAGGGCGAAACCCGCTAATCTGCCTGAATTCTAGAATGTGTTTCATAAGAACGCAGTTAGGAGATTTTTAATCCAGCCTCATTACGCTGTTTCCGGTTTCTAGCTGGTGTTTCCCCATTGCAAAATTATCGGGAAAAAAGCAGCGGATCCCGATGGCATGGACACTTACGCAAGGTCTGCCGCGCTGCCGTGCTACTGGAGCCTGTTTGCAGTCTCTTTCTTCAACCGAGCTCCACCGCCATCGCCCCGCAGCCCAGAGAGCCCTGCCGCAACGCGACCAGCGACCACCGAGCCAAAGCAGGCGGCATGAGGCTTGAGTCAGTACATTTCTCCATGCTGGTCATCGGGGTCTCCTTCGCCTGCTACTCCCCGAGTTTGAATTCCCTGCAGGACCGGGTTTACAAATCCGCCGTTGTGATCGAGGGCAAGGTGCAATCCGCGCCTCAGAACATCTCAGCGGAGCCGTACAGTGTGAATGTGAAAGTCCTGGACGTGTGGCCACGGAACAGCGGGGGTCTGGAACGGGAGCAGCTCGTCACTGTCGGGGAATTTGGCTCGGAGACTCCGTGCGCCAAAGTGATAAAGAACCA
>NC_137504.1:9552500-9595000 GCF_041902795.1 Electrophorus electricus
TCTCTCTCCCACTCTCTCTCTCTCTCTCTCTCTCTCTCTCTCTCTCTCTCTCTCGCTCTCTCTCAGCCTTGTGCTCACACTCCAACCCAGCCATCAGGCGTCCTGCTGTCTTCACAACCTGCGAGTGCACCATGCCAGCGTATTGCGCAGCAGGGCTGAGCAGAAGCTAGGTGTTGTGGCCGGACCTAATCAAATCTACACTATGGCCGACTCTCATTGCGACCTGGTGAATAACCTTCCGAAACTTACAAACAAGTATATTATTCCGAGCGACGTGTTATATAACCATCACTGCTTTTACTTCATCATAATTGTGCCGAGGATGAGTGAGATGCCAAGTTAGGTCATTCTTAAACTGTATCGCACGTGCTTCCTTTATTGCTCCAGGCCTGAACAAAACATTTTATGTGGTATAAAGTACATTATGAGTAATTATTGTTTAACATTTAATCACCATTATGTTTTCTGGGGCTAAGTCTGAATGAGGTCATTTTGGGCCTCTTTGTGGTTGTAGTCAGAGCTATCCAGTTAGGTCTTCATTTAACAAAATCTGATGCCCATGTGAGCGTACGCAGTCTACAAGCCATGGAGGAAAAGCAAGATCTATATAACAGTGACCTTCGCTGTTCCACAGAGAGATTTATTCACCATGCCGCTAGCTGAGGTGAAGGTAAACAGTCATTTAAGGAGCTGTTGGTTTGATTGTTAAGTGTCTGATTAAAAGTAGGTTATTGTAATTCGCTTTCCGCAATTACACTCTCAGGTCTCGTAGCGGTGGCAGCAAATTAGTCTCATGACGTGAAACGTCCTCTGTCACCAGGTGTAAGTGGGCAGCAGGTCTACTGAGACTGAGATACGTGAGCCTGTAACATTTGCTTTCTTACCCACTGAGCTGTGATTGTTTTTGCGTTTAAACACTGTGTCACGTTTGAATTGCGGGCATTGATTTTCTAGTCAGCACTTCTTGCATGTGCTCTGGCCGAGCGCAGTTTTAAAAGCTCACACTCCATAGGCCTCAGCACTCTGCACAGACTGTTCAACTTACACACACACACACACACACACACACACACACACACACACACACACCATGTATGCACACAAATGCATGCAGCAGTAACAGAAATTGTTATTAATTGCATAATTTTTGTTTCCAAACGCCGCGGAAGTCATTTCAGTCAGCAATAAAGTTGTTTTCGTTTGGATATCGGCAGTGACTTCCGCTTCTCCAAATCTATGAATCATGATGATTACCGCAGTAGTCCATGGCATTTCTCACCTCGATAACTAGCGCACACAATGAAGAGACGTTTTGGAGCAGAACAGCTTCCGACTCCGTTGCTGAGCAATCAGCCTTATGGGCTTCCCTGAAATAAAAGCCCCTCCACCTCACGCACTAGACAGCGGCTCTAGACTCTGAAATCGTAACCACACACCTTTGGTTTTAATGCGGTGACTGAGCAATTCACTGTAATTCCCGCACAGCATGCCACAAGATTAATAACCAAATAATAAGCCTGTGCCATAAGAGGTTAAAACATTTGCGCTCCCTGAGTCACACTGATCTAAAGGAGCCGGAGAAGGTCCCCGCGCAGGGGATGCTGAAACCTGCGGATGTTGCGCAAAAAGGGCGACGATCTTCACTCTGAGCTGCAGGCAGTATCTCTCTGGTTAGCAGTGGTATTTCACTCCGAGTGGAGCCAGGGAGCAAAGTGATGGGAGAGAAAGCGGATCTCGCCTGTATTGTCATTATTGTGATGGGCTCTTTCTGGTGGCCGGATTGAGGATCGGCGTTATGAAAAGGCACGATTGAATTAGGCCAACAATTTTGGAACTGAGGCAGCTCGGCAATATACGGCCTTCTCTGTTCTTCTGTAATGGTTCGTCACTGTCAGTCAGGCCCATTAATCACCAAAATCAAAGTTAAATGAAGGCTCAGCTGGATAATAGTGGCTGAAACGCCTCCTCCTACTGTGGGATTCGGAGCCGTCTGCTGGTTTAAGCAAAGATCAGGGATAGATTCAGCCGTTTCAGGGCCTCTATGGGTAAATGCCCTTGGTGAATTACAAAAGCACAAAGCTCTTGTCGGTCAGTTGTGTAATAAATGTGATGAGTTGTGCGCTGGTTGTGTGCTTGCGGGCAGGGAGCAAACTATGCGAGGCCATAAGGGTTTACAGGCTACGCCGAGACAAGCCTGCAAAATGCGTTGTCATTGACACGCTGTACATTTTCGGCAGTGGCTGTGGGGGTTTGCGGAGGGACCTTCGGGTGCACGCACTCTGGCTGTGTGAGACATATATTACCTTTCATTAAAGCAGTGGTGAGAGGTTTTTTTTAATTTTTTTTAAAGTAACATACAGTTATGACACAACACTTATATGTATGCATTTGTGGAATTTGTCAGTGTGGGAAGCTTTGAATTCGTGAGCTCTTTCTAAGAATCTGTACATCAGATTGAGACATCACTAAAACGGGCTAAAGGTAATCCAAGATGGCTTTATTTTAATGTAAAGAAATACTGGGAATTCTCTGTATGGAAAACTCTCATCGCTGATTAGTGTTTGGCAGAGTTGCAGAATAATGTTAGTTTGCCCTGATACTTTAGAAGACTGGATCAGAGGCCGGACTGTTTGCCCTGTTACTAATGCCTTTTGCTAGGTGACAGTATTGTAATAACGATTCTGCTTTGTCTTTCATTTGAACTCCAGGCTTTTCGTGGTACATATAGTTTCTGATCATGCCTGTGTTAAGTAGCAGGTGAATGCATCACACTGACCACACAGAGGCAGTATGTGAACAGGATTTTGTCTGGCCCAAAAACATTCCAAAAAAAGAGAGAGAGAGAGAGAGAGAGAGAGAGCGAGAGAGAGAGAGAGAGAGAGAGAGAGAGAGAGAGAGAGAGAGCCTGCGTGAACCCTGATGAAATAGAGTGACAGTGTTGCTCTCGCCAACCCTATCATTTAAACCCATTCAGACTGCACACAGTAAAAGAGCACTACATGAGTTTCAGATTTTCTAATCCCCAGTGGGAACGTGTTTGGAAGTGTGGCTACAGAGCAAACGGCAGCGGCGCACATACGCTCTGGGTTTTCTGCTCCGAGGGCGTTTGTGTTACGACGACATTCTCAAAATTGGAGACGTGGAGAAGGCCGGGTTCTTAGCTGGGTGAGTGATGGCCATCAGAGCCAGGTCTGGAACTGGCAAGGGTCCGCCCGGAGCCTCGGGTCTGCCAGGCTGGCCCTTCGGAACACCGTTGAGAGTGTGTTCAGCATTCCCGGCTCCATGAACCAGACAGCAATTTTGTTAAACAAGCTGTAATCGAGCCATGTTAGACCAAAGAACTATAAATCTCAAGTAAAATTGTGATAGTGGAAAGCATGAATAAGAAAATCTGGCAAATATTAGCTTTAACTCAGCTTACAACCCTTTCCTCTTAAAATACTCTGGCCGTTGCAGGAAACTGGCAGACTATGGAAGTGCTTGGCCGGGAGGCTGAGGGGGTGGTGTTGAGAGCAGAATTGCATGTTAATCTTTCCTGTTTGCTCTAGATATCCATGTTTTCTGTTCCCCCTCTGGCTGACTGAACAAATTCCAAGGGACAACAAGTGGCTGAAAAATTCTTAATTTCCCTCTGCGAAATCTCTATTTTAATCACTCCCGGCCAAACTATACCTCCAATATATTGTTGCAGGCAGAGTAGCTGTAGGAAGGTTCTTCCCTGTGGCTTATTTTGACCCTTATTCTCGGTTTCGCAATGCGCTTTTCAGTTATTTCCTGCTACTCTGTACTCGCTTGTTCCATATTCTCGCGGAGAAACCGATACTCCGGCTCATACCGGATTGATTACTTCTTGGAATGGTGGCTGTGGCTTCGACGCTCTCGAATCCTCTTCGCGGGGAGGATTTCTCAGATCACAGCGCAGTCGGGGGTCCTCCAGCACATCTCTCCCGCCGTCTCGCGCGTTCGAACGGCCGGCCTTCCCACTGGAGTCCACCTTTGCGGCCTAGGAAAGAGCCAGGCTCCGAGTCGCAGCGGAGGAGCGGCTGGAGTCTGCGAGAGAAAGGAGGAGAAGAGGGAAGGTGTGGAAGTAGCGTGGCAGCTGAATGAATAGATTCACTCGTCTGCTTCTTGCTGGGATGCTCCTCATCAACTATTCATCGGAGAGGCTCTGCGCTCTGCAGCACGGCATCTGCCGCTGAGCCGCCTGCCTCACACCACCCGCTGCCCACCGCCTCGGCCACCACAAGCATCACCGCCACCTGCAGCTGCGCACACCGCTGGTGGGCACTGCACTCCATGACCCTGACCCCAGCGCTCTACTCTCAGTTATTCTCACTCGCTTGCTCCCTCAGCAAAGACCATAGCACACTTCTAGCCTCTGTTACAGGCACAGCCTTTTTATGCGTGTTCTTTTATACGCATTAAATAAAATGGATCTCTTAAGTCTCAACGCGATCCCAGCATTATTGTAGTTCTGAGAGCTAAGGAGCTCTGCAATAATTATACAAAAACAGTGTAAAGACAAGGATTCGTTCCTCAGCTAGTTGAAAAGCTTTTATTTTGTAGCTAGGATTTTCTCAAAACAGCCCTGGCAAACTAGAGACACTAATAATGTTACACATTCCTTAGTAGAAGGTTTTTTTTACATAATACTGTAGTCAGGTTATGGGTAGAATCATCGACCTCTGGCATTCTGCGAGTTGAAGTACTCTGTATGTGGAGGTAACAACATATGGCAAGTAAATAAATGAATAAAAAAACAGGCAATAAGGAGATAAATCAGAAACTTTGTTTAGCTCTGTTAAGTTTAGCTGCTGTTTCTTCTCAGACATGTTTCAGTCCTTCATAATCCTGCTACACACGTTTCGAACAGTTCTTGGTGGAAAATTGGACAGTCCTTCAAGAAGAACAAACGCTATCATGTTAAATATTTGCCAGCCAGCCATGTTGGTTTTCTTCAGAGATAAACCCATCCAGATGTAGAGAAGAGACTAAAAGACAGCTCATTATTGTCTCCTCCAGCAGTCTGATGTCTAAATTCTGCACAGGGCTTCCCTCTGAGAGAGCGTTTCATTCTTTAAAATATATCATTGTAAAATTTGGGCTGTGTTCGTTTTGACATATAACCCTTTGCAGTGTCTGTGACTGTCAAGCTGTTAGTGATTAGAAATCTTGATTTGCTTTAGGAACTCAAACATTCTAGACAATGTAAACTATGTCCAACTATTCAAGTCAGTTATTCATGATTTGAAATAAAACATTTGTCTCTGTAGGTTAGTGAATAGAAGGATGTGCATTTCCACTATTATTAAAATCGATTGGGCCTCTAGTTTGCATCTGAAACTGGATATTATTGTGCTCTCGCAACATGCATGTGCAAGCATGCTAGCCAGTTTATTCTGCGCGCCATTACAAATGTGTGGCGTCAGTCGTTCCATTCTGTTTATGCACTTGTGTGGCCAGGGTGGCTCCGAAACGTGCACCTGCGCGATGAGACGGTTAGTGTGTTTGGGGTCGGGAAAAGGCCAGCAGCATCCGTGACAGGAGCCGGGCGAATGTAAAGGTTGCGCAACTGAAGGGACCAAGGGAGGACATGATGTATTTTTAATTCCCGTGGAGTGACAGCGCTTGAAAGAGGGTCTGCCAGCACTCCTGCTGCGACGTGTCCAGCCATGTTCCCCCCCACACACACCATCCACATCCCCGAGCCGTGTTTGTTTACTCGGGTATGTTGTAGGTGTGGACTGATGTGTGTCTTAACATGAAAGGGCTTAAAGAAGAATGAATGGCTTTGCTTTAGCTTGCAGTCGAAGGTGGGCAGCCTGAACTCCTCTGTCGCCCCTCCGCTCCTCGCCGAGCTCCACTGACCCATTGCGTTAGACGTCATACATGCTCGCCAGGGTTCTGTTCTGCTTCTGCTCCATATGCTGGTTGGAGAGCCTCTCAGCGTCGTGTGGCTCGGAATCTGCTCCTACAGTGCTGCTAATCTAATTACTTGGATGGCCTGCAAGGTCTTTTGGCCTCTGCTACAGAAACGGCAGCGTGCTTTCCCCGGATTTTCCAGTCCCGGCATGTCACCACAATGCTCATATTCCCTAGGTGCCCTTATCGTGTGTTGTTTTGGAAGGTTTCGTACAGTTTCCCTGCTCTCTCCCTTTCTCCTGGCAGTTTCCTGTTGCTGTCTCTCCTTCCAAGTTCACTGCTCCTTTCCCTGTCATTCTTCCTTCTCCTTGTCCATCCCTCCTCCTCCTCCTCTCTCGGTCCAGCGCCACTGGGATTGCGCGTGATGGCGAGGGGCGAGGGGCGATGGAGGGATGTGTGAGAGTGAGGGAGCGTGTGTGCTTGCGTGCTCCGAGGACGTTGCTGGACCTGCTCCCAGAACAGCGCCGGGGGCGGGGTGATGGACGAGCTGCCAGACCACGCAGTGATGCGTACAGGCTAATTTACCTTTCCTCCGCGTTTTCAAACACGCTCCGGCTGCGTTGCCGCTGCTGGATTGGTTTTTCCCCACTTACACACCTCGGGGTTTCTGTGGAGAGGCAATCCCCACCCCCCCAACCACCACATTCTACTGAATGGAAAAGCAAAAACCAATCAGTTGCCTCTCTGCCGAGCACCATCCAGGATCGGGGCGACCGTGGCCAAGAACGCAGAGCGTGTGTGTGGAGGTGTACTTTCATGACCTGCTTTCAGGGTTGTGGGTATTAAAGTGAGGTCATTAGAAGCAGCCTGGATGCAGGAGCACGTCTATCTGCTCTGGCAAACGGATGCTTCTTCCGCCCTGGTCCCCCTCTCATGTTTTTGTTGATAGATAGAGAGCAGGGAGTTTGAGGAGATGATGTGTGTGCGTGTGTGTGTGTCTGTAGATGTGCGTGTGCAGCACACTGGCTAGCCTGAAGCCGAGGTGGAAGGATGACTGGTGCTGCTTTTGTGTTTTGAACAGGGGAATTTCATCGAGTCAGTGTTCCTGTGTGCAAGGACTGTAAGGTTTTAGCTAATAATTTCGTGTTATATCTTGTCTGACGTGTAATAAACATGCAAAATCTGTAAGTTGGAGTGAAAGGCCAGAGCACTGTTTCACTGTTTCACTGTAATTTGTAATGGCAGCTAAGCGACCCAAGCAGATCAGTTTCCAGAATATAAGAATATCTTTCTGGAAATGCGAAAATTGCGATGGAGTGTCTTTGTCATTTTAATGCTTAATGGCAGATTACAATACGTAATAGAGTCGTGGCCTAAAATTGGTGGACTGGGAATTCTTAACTATTTGCATGACCCAGTTTGTGTGCAAAGTTATGAGAGTTAAGGTTAGGGGTGGTGGCAGGGGTGAGTGGCTCTCTTCTCTTCCTCAACAGCTTCATTACCACCATAATCCAACAGCATCTTTCTCACTCATACTAATTCCTGTAAATATTTGGTCAGATCATACGGGCAAACCCGTATTCTCCAGTGTGTTTCTGCGGGCGTTGCATTCCAAGATGTTTTCCTGCCAGAATATTTTATTATTTATGTTGTATTCCATAATTGCTGATACTAAAAATGCCTCTCTAAAGGTGTGAATGGTTTGTGCCATGACATAAGAGTTTTAAAGGAGATTCCATTCTCTTCTGTTTGGGAATAAGCCTGAATAAACTGTGTGTCTTCTTTTGGTGGGCAGCCTAATGTCGTTTGGACAGCGATAACAAACTTAGCTTCCAATACTCAGTACTGCAACAAAATCCCATTTGTACAGGAACGTAGACATAAATGAATCACTAAGTCCTTGCTAGCTTTGCTTTGCTGCTGTGAAAGAGAAAATTCACTCCTAGAAAGTTTACTCCTAAAGTGATATATCAAGGCATGCAAAACAAAACATGAGCTTATTCTTGAAAATGTGTGTTATTCACCAGCCCTGTCTCTCATCTGACCCCCCCGTAAATACATTAGGCGTGTCTGTATTTTGCTATTATAGTTGCTCTCTGGATCCTGTAGAATGCAAACTGTGCATTCTGTTGCACAGGAGGAAGCAAGTCAAGGTCACGGGTGTGGTCTCAAGCAGTGGGAGGAGCCATGCTTTAGGGCGTGGTTATAGGAGAATCCAAGGTTGTGGGCGTGGTCTGCAGGCCAGCAGGTCTCACTGTATCTCTTTACCTCCTCAATCCAGACCAGTCACAGACACTATTGTGCTCTCGCTTAATGCACGCCAGTTAAGGCTGGTGCATCACCGCTGGGAACATTCGTCACCTACCATGGCTATTGTAGCATGTATTCCATATTTTATTTGACTTAATTTTATGTTTCCTCCCTTTTCCATCTTTTTTTTCTCCCGTTACCGAGTTAACAGAGGCCCTGTGTAAGGAACAGGCTCTAATTACCTGTCACCTGACTGGTGATGTGTTCTTTCTGGAGCATTCCTGTTACTTTAAGCACTGCCTTTGTGATCACAGAGGCCGGCAGGCCTGTAATTATGTGCTTGCGTGATTTTTGTTCTTTTAGTGTGAACGCGTGCGTTGAACAACAACATGAAACTCTCTGTCCATTGCCTCAGTAATATATATATATAATCAAGTGGATGAGAGTATCGATCTGATTAATAGCGTACGGCAGGTTTTTTTCATTATATACAAGGTCACTTGCTGCTACTGCTGTGGGACACTGTGCAAACCATCAGCTTTGTCAATTTTTTGTGGTGTTTAATGTGTCCTGACCCAGACCCAGACGATCTTCTCTTCATGGCCTCGTGGCAACCGCTACCTGGTGGATTTCCTCATGGCGTGAGCGGGCGCTGCAGCGGCATGAGCGTAGTGAGTGTATCACAGGCCGCTGAGCTCGGAGGCAGCCCAGACTCACCCGGGGCTTCCTGCCCGGGCCTCATGGGGCTCGCGGGGGCTGTTTTGACACCCGTGTGGAGAGGCCACGCACTCGATTTCCCCCCCCCCATCTTCACTCCAGTTTTATCTGGAAACCACTTTGATAGAACAGACACCCCCACCAGGTCTCCAGAGGTCTGGCCTTCAGGCCAGCCAGCCAGACAGGCCAGAGCCGCTGTTGTTCGGGAAGGCTCTGCATCATTGCAAAACAAATGGCGTGATAAGCAGGGCCCTCGATAAGACACCACTCCTCGGTTCCAAGCGAAAACACGCATGCAAATGACTGGTGGAGGGATGTATGTGTGTGTGTGTGTGTGTGTGTGTGTGAATGTGTGTGTGTGTGTGTGTGTGTGTGTGTATATGCAGACTGGGAGCTTCCTCAGTGTGACATGTTTGTGCCGAGCTCTGAGTACATTCTCAAGATAACGGCAAAGCTGTGAGTGCGCTAGGAATGCGATCCTGATTGGAGGATTGGGGGGTGTGCAGGGTGTGTGTGCCCACACCGCCCGCCTTCAATAAGCGCCGGCCTGCTCCTTCGTTGCCAGCGTTTACATTTGCAATCAGCCTGCCTGTCAGAAGATCCTGCCACAGTACCCCCCCCAGCGGCCCGGCGTGCGCGGGACCCCCAGTGACTGGTCGGGCCCGCAGGTGGGTGTGCTCGTTAGCCGAAAAGGCCGCGCGTACACCAGCAGCTGTGGCAGTTGGTGAGCAAGGCAGGCCGCTCCGTGATAGCCCACACTCGAGCGTCTGACACCATGTGCATGTGTTTGCCTTAAACTGGCGAAGACTACGTGGGCGCGTGTTTGTTAAACTGTATGAGAGCGTGTGGGAGTGTGTTTGTCTGTTCATCTGAAAGTGGGAGAGAGAGAGAGAGAGAGAGAGAGAGAGAGAGATGGAGCAGATCTTCTCCTGCCAGTATCTGCAGTGTGACGGGCTGAGCTCACCCAGGCTGCGTCACGCGGTTCTGGCCTGACTAACCGACTGACGGCGGGGGCCGAGTATGTGTGGCTGGTTTTGACTCACGTCGGGCTCGTCTGTTTACCTTTCAAAGCACTGGCACTTTCAACGCGATGATGTTTCGCGCTAATCCACGGCACAGGGCGACTCGGAGGAGTCTCCTCTCTGCTGTCCTTTGGCAAGCAGGAAGTAGCTATTCCATCTCGCGAACCGCGTCGTGACTCTGCTAAGACTGCTCAAACGCGAGGGGAGGAACATTGGTAACGAGGGGATTAGTGAAAATATTAGAGCAGTCTAGATTCATAACATAAACATAAACAGGCTAGGGTCATAAGCAACAGGTACTGCATATAGTCCAATGGGAACTATAGTCCAATGTTGAGAAACAGCATCAGTCACGCGTTCCGCCTCCCCAGCTCTTGGGAGTTGGAGTGCCTGGTCAGGAACCCAAGCAGTAGGAGGTGGCCCGGCCCTGGACTGCATTGTGCACAGGGAGCGTGACACACATTTGTTGTGTTTGTTTGTCAACAGCATGACGAAGGCAGCCACAGGGCCAGGGTCACCTCCGTTTCTCCTGACAGGCTGCTTGCTCCTCCCCCTGGTCACCTCTGTGACGCTCTGCTCACAGGGAGGTGTTAAGGCTTTCACACACAAGGCAGGGCAGGGGCATTTCAACACCGGCTCGGTACAGAAGACCACAAACGACCCCTGAGCGGATCCGGACGTCGGAAGGCTTTTGAAGCTGGCGCGTGGAAAGATTCGTGGAAGCACTCATCGGGCTGCCAGTGCCCGCTCGTGCCCTATTGGCTGTTGTGTTGCTATGCGTCTTCGAGCGCCCGTCCCCCCCTCAGGAATCACGAGCACGTCTGTGCCATCCGGCAAGCGCCGCGTTAGGGCTCATCCCGTCTCTAGCCCTCCCCACATAGCCCCATTAATCAGCTAATGAGTTGAATGCTTGCAGGAGTCCTACATGGGGGAGTGGGGGGGGGGGGGGGGGCAGAGCCGAAGGCCGAGAGCCGCGGGGGAGGGGGAGCGGCAGCGGGGAAGGGCTTCAGGCTGTGACAGGTGCGTGATTGACAGCTGTGAGATGGGACACGTGATGGAATCGCAACTTGACGGAGGCCTTGAGCGCTGTGCACTCTGCAAGTCAGCCTCGTTCTCTGGTTCCTGCCTTTTTTCCTCTCTCTCTCTCTCTCTCTCTCTCTCTCTCTCTCTCTCTCTGTGTGTGTGTGTGAGTCGGCTCGGCTGGGAGGCAGCAGCATTACGTTAGCCTGCAGACAGAGCTGAGGCTCTACCTCATGGACGTGGTGTTTTCATGTGGTGCCACTGCAACATCTCTCTCTCGCTTTTATTCCCTTTCTCCCTCTCTTTTCTCTCTCTCTCTCTCTTCCTCACTTTCTCCCTCTCTCTCCCCCTCCCTCTCTCCTGAATGGTTTCCATGGTGACAGCTGTGCTCTGCGGAAACGGAGTCCACGCCAGAGCAGCTCGCCGTTAAGCTCTGATACGCACGCGCTCACTCTCACCCATGGAATCGAGGACCCGCGCGTTACGGCATGGGCACATATGCGGGTGCATGTGTGGAGTAGTCATTCGCGAACACAGTCTCGGCAGCCAAACTCTCGCACGTTCGTCCGTTTGCCTGCGGAATGCGCAAATGTGCACCTTTCATGCTTTCGGCGAGCTTGCTCAGTCAGTTCTGTCACACGAGCGCTCCTCTGCAGTACCGGGGCGAGCCTCTCCTGCTCCGTGCGCACGCACGCACGCACGCATGCACGCACACCTGAGTCTCCTCCCCCTCTCCGACAGTGGTGTCAGAGATTTTAGCAGTGGTGGTGGATGGTTGCCCGTGTGTTTGTGTGTCTGTGTGTGTGCGCATGCATGTGATAGAGAGAGAGAGAGAGCCTCTGCTGACCTTGAGAGAGGGGGCTTTCATCAAAGCCTCAAGACGTCGGTCATGTCTGAGAGGACAGCTGCTCCAGCCCCGCTGTTCCAACACGCCCACACAGGGACTCGCTCCGGCCTGTGGGCCGCCCCTGGCCCCTGTCGGAGGGGGTTGGGGGTTCCATGTGAACGGGTCCCTGTTGGCGTGCCAGAGTACCTGTGATTGTTTGCAGACCTGCTACTCTCAGCAGAGAGGTTGGCTGGATTTTGCCTGGCTCTGTTTGGCAACATTAGTCACAGTTCTCGTTACACTCCGCTTTGTGATTAACTATCGGCGGCATCAGCCGACCCCGAGCCTTCACCTTCCCGTCCTGTCGGTGGGCGGGTTTGGGCTTGGCCCCGCCCCTCTCCCCAGCGTCCCGTCCCGAGAACTGCTCGCCCGTCTAAACAACCAGACGGGTGTTTGAAACCATTAGGTCTGTGAAGATAAACTCCCACGCTGGCGAACCGGCAGCGGCGTCTCAGGGCGGTCCATGTGACGATGTGCAGGTTCCGTGCAGCGCCGGAGGGAGGGTGAGAAGGACAGGGTGCTTATCTTGTTCCATCTGGGAGGAAGAGTTGGGGGTAGGGGCTTGGGGGGGTGAGGTGGGGTGGCGGTATGTGGGAAGGGAGAGAGGGGCCTAAGAGGCAAAATTGGGGCCTGCGAAAGAGGGCCAGTTCGGGGGTAATCTGACCCCCGACTCGCAAGGAGGTGTCTCCAGATTCTTTTTATTTACTTTTAATGTCGAGCGTCTCCACCCTGCCGATCCCAGCCGCGAGTGCCCGGGGGCAGTAGCTGCTGAGAAACAACAGATGCTTCTTAATGGAGGACAAAGTCGCGCGGTTTGGATGTCGTTTTGTTAAAATAATGAGAGAGTCAGCAAGTGTGTGTGTGTGTGTGTGTGTGTGTGTGTGTGTGAGAGAGAGAGAGAAGAAACCATGTGTATGTGTGAGGGAGGAGATCCCATACACCGTGGGACCTCTGGCGTGTTGGGTTCTGCACCGTAACAGCCTCGTGTGTGTGTAACAACGCCTCTGTTTATCATAACCTTTCCTTCCATTTTCCGAGTTGCTGCCAGTTGCCATTGCCCTGCCTCGGTGCCTCCGCCTCATAAACATCTAGTATGTGTGACGGGAGCGCGCCGTGCGTCACTGCCCAACTGCACTGCCTCTGTTTGTGACACCTACAGACAAGGGAACTGTTGCTTCCAGTGAATTTGCTTTTCATGTCACTGACTACACACACACACACACACACACACACACACACTCGCAGACACACACTCGCAGACACATGCACACATGTATGCAGTGCCAAAGACACAAGTACCAGAAGATAACAAGCCCGGTCTTGCCTGGCAGTGTGGGAAGGGTGTTCTCTGACCCACACCCGGAGCTACAGTGCTACAGTCATTACCACTGACAGATTCGCTCACCATGGGGTAACTGTTGGACACATCCCTACCTCCCACAACCCACACACACACACACACACACACACACACACACAGGTAAATCCACTGCGCACCCACCCCCATTGGATGTTACATGGCCTTTGAAGTTGTCTGAGTGAAGGATTGTGCTGAGTGGCCTGGCCTGCTGGAACATGACCCTCCTGCCTGCACTCACACCCACACACACACACACACACACACACACACACACACACATACACACACACACACACACACACACACACACACCCTCTTCCGAACGGGAGGGCGAACTGGCAGCGTGACTCATAAGATTCGCAGCTCCTCACCGGGCCGAACGACCTCTACACACACGTTTATTTTCTGGTTTCTGTCACTGCGTAGGTGTTGAAGCGAAACCAGACCGTTCTGATCACGCCGAGGTGCTACAGCCCAGCAGGAAGAGTAGGGAGAGGGAAAGGGAGTAGGAAAAGAGAGAGAATCGGAATAGGAATAGGGAAAGAGGATACAAAGGGGAAGAGGGAAGAGGGAAGAACAGTAGGAATTGGAAGAGAGAGAGGGAGCAGGACCAGGGCAAGGACCTTCTGCTGAAAATGCCAGATTTGCGTTCATGTTATGACGCTGGGGCGCCTTTGTCCCAGTCGAATAGCGGGTGTTTACGGAATGACATCATGTCGGAGCAGAAATGTGGCAATCGGCAGATCGGGGCACCCAGGCGCATCTTGATAGAGATCCTTTTTTAAGGAAGCCCTTATGCACACCCTGTTATGATCCTCTATCTCCTGCTCCTAATCTGAGCTGAGGTATCCGGGCCACAAAGGCCGGGTTTGGACGCACAGCCACCCACTGTTATCTGGACTTAGCGCTCGCTCCGGGGTTTCCAGGTGTGGGAATGAGATCCAGCCCCCTGCAGATGTTGCGAGTTCTCCCCGCCGCAGCTGTAGCATGTTCACCACCGCCCTCGGACAAGCGTCCGTCATCTGCCCGCATCGCTGGCTGTCGTTCCCAGCCACGCTTAGGAACGGCTTGTCTCCGCCGCAGATCCACAAGAGCGGAAGCTCACTGATGGTTGGGGGACAGGCTGGTGATGAGGTGTGAGGTGGAGGAATGACAGACGTGGATATGATCATCAAGGGGATTATTTGAACTGCCCCTGGCCAGCTGCCAAGCGGGGCTGAGCTCTTTTTAGTCACCCACATGGGAGACCTGCTTTACCTTTACAGTTTTTACATTTATTTTTACCATTGAAATCTGATTCTTTGATCCTTTACTTTGTTGTGTTTTTTTGTCTCTCCTTTCTCCTTTATCCCTTTTCTTTCTGTCATTCTGGGTTTCTCTCTCTCTTTGTCCATTTTCTCTATATCCTGCAGCTCTGCTCTTTCGCGCGCACCCTCGCGCACCCTTCTGTCTTATCACTCTCCTCTCGCATTTCCCGGGCTGAGGTGGGGACCACTGGCTGCTCTGGATATGCTAAGCAGGAGGTGGAGGTGGAGGGTGGATATACTCAGGAGGAGGTGGCATGCTCAGATGACCAGGAAGGCCACAGGGTGGGGCGGTGCCGTCCAAACCTCCAGCCCTTTAACCTTCCTAGTACGTGTGCCGCGATCAGGTAAATCAATGGACCAATAACGCACCTTATGCCCGCAGTTAACTGACGGACACGCCCGACAGGACGCGGCGTATCACTTTATCGGCGTGTCCATGCGATGTTCTGCAGTTAGCTGCGCTATCTGGTCTGGCAGCGGCTCCTACGGATCATCCTTCGAGCCCTCGAGGTTTGCGATCACATGCGGGCAAGTCTGTTTGGGGTGAACGCGTAAACGCGCACAGAAGCGCCGCTCCGGCGGAGGAGAGCGCGGGGGTGCGGCGTCGGAGCGCCAACCGCAGGTGAGCGCGGGGTGGTCGGCCAGGGGGACGAAGAGTGTGGGCGGGCAGAAGGGTGTAGGGCGGGGGTCATAGCCGTCGGCCTGAGCTCTCAAGCCGCGAGGTTTCGGCTGAGACCGCAAACAAGACGTGAGCAGGGAAAAGGACCGGGAGAGACAAGCTGGGACTCGCTTACGGTAGAGGGTGGGGGGCTGGGAGCTTGAGATGCGTGGACAGCGAGGGGAAACGGAGCGATCGCGCGAGGAGGTCGGAGGGGGCTCTGTCTACCAACAGCTGCCAGGTTTTCTTAGGCCTCTTATCCGGCAACGGGAGCGGAGCGTTGGGATCACTGGATGCACATTCTGGTTTGGCTGCTGCGTCATTCATTGCAGGGCGCCTGTTTCTTGTGGGGCGCCTCGGGGGCACACTGTGAGCTGGTTTGGTCACGGCCGTGCAAGACGAGCTCTCTCCCGTGTGGGAGGGGCTGGGGAGAGGCTCAGGGAGACTGATGGGTGTGTGTGTGCACGCGTGTGGGTGGGTACGTGGGGGCACATGTGCGGCTTGGGGTGGGCGGGGGTAACATCTCTCCGCCCCTCTCTGTCCCAGCCCGCTAACGCACTACCCTTTGACCTGCGGCCTGGGGGAAGCCCGCCGAGGCAGGTGAGTGAGCCCCCCACTCCCCGTGGCTCCCTCTGTCCCAGGCAGGAGCTCCGGCCTCAGGCCTGGAGGACACCACGCTTCCAGGCACGGAACAGTTAATTGCCTGACAGAAAGGGAAATGCCTCCCTTGCTCCCTCCCCTTCTCTGTCTCGCGTACTCCCTCTCTCCCTCTCTCTCTCCCTCTCTCTCTCTCTCTCTCCACACTATCTTCCCGTGCCTGTGTTCTCGCTCTGTCATGCTGTAAGTAGGTGTTTCCCTGTGTGATGGGAGCGAGGGTATATAGGGCACCAGAGCTCCGACAACTCCAGAGTCTCGTGTGCGCCTGTCACACACTCCCTCTAGGACCAGCGGTGGGCTTGTGGTTTTTTTTCTGCCACCTCCCTCCCACATCCCCCCCCCCACCGCCCGAGCTTTTTACCCTCCAGCGGAATTGCGCTTTTTTTTTAACACCATGTCTGAGGGGAAGAAGAAGGAGAGGAGCGGGAAGCGGAGAGGAAAGAAGGAACGCGACAGAAAGAGCCCTATTGCCAACACAGGTAACAAACAAAGGCACCACAGTGGCGAAGGTGTGTGTGTGTGTGCGTGCGTGCGTTGCTGCGCGTGGTACGGACGAGGGAGGGGTGCAAGGCTCGCGGCAGGATCCCTCACCTTGTCTTGTCAAAGCTTGCTGGCTGCTTTGTCATACGGGAGGACTTCCTAAAGCGGGCGGCGTGTCCCGACACATCCCTGCCCTGCGCAATCGCGCATGAATGAGCGTGTGTGCTGCGTGAATCGGGCCAAGCCCTCTTACGTGCTACTCCTCCAGGCGAGCTGACGGTCGTTAAGCCCACTCCTGCCTTCTGCCACCATAGTGTGCAACCCTCAGCGTGGGCGTGCCTTTCCCCCTCGCGTGCGTACTCACACGCAGGCGCTGGCGTGGCTCAGCCGTCCGGAGCGGGAGCTGTTGCGTGTGGGCTTGGCAGCCTTTTGCTGCGGGGATGTGCGCGCTACGGATGCGACGTTGCGGCCCCGCGGCGGCGGCTGTTTGAATGGGTGCTAGTGAGCGGCGAGCTCTTGCACGGCCGCAGGAGTGCTGAGTCTCTATCCTCTAGTTCTCCCTGTTCCTCTCTGTGTCAAAGTTTCCGCAAGCCACGGCTTGCCACTGCAGTCTGACCTCAGGGTCGAGGAGGGAAAAAGCTTATTTTCAGTACACAAAGGTTATTGTCCCATCATCCCTGGGTTTTCCTAGTTCGGTCCCTCGCTCATTTATGCTCCAGTCTGAGACTTGATCTCAATAGAATGCATCACACACTCAGACTCAGAGATTTACCTTCATCTGAGATCCCCCCATTAGATTAGTAGTTCAGAGAAACAGGACGCAGTGTTGTATTGTCTGCTCATCCCTCAACCCCCAACCCCCATCCCCCAATCCCAACCTTGCATCAATTTCCAGGTTCTTTCTGGCCATCCAGGGAGTTTCCCTATTGCCCCATTGCCCAGGGCCACTTTGTGCGCCTTCCGACAGACAATCCTTTTGTTATTCTTTGCACTTCTCTCATTGTTGTGTTCCTGAATTTTGGGTGACATATGGTCTGGCTGGTGTTGAATTGCGCTCACACGCGACCTCCTTGCACGCAAGCCTAATTTAACACACGGCCCGTCCGAGGCCGGCCCCCGCAAGCTGCACCGCAGCAATGCATGGACATGGTGGTGCATGGACCCAGCAGAGTGCACATGCATTGACCCAGCGGTACATTGGACCCAGTCGTGCATGGAGCCAGCAGTGCATGGATACAGCCGTGCACGTGCATTGACCCGGCTGTGCACGTCCCCAGCCGGCTGTTGTCTTCACACAATGCTAATCTCTTCTGCTTTGTCTGGTGGAAACAAAGCAACAACCAGGAGCAGGAAAAGACAGAGTGTGGGAGAGCTCTTCACATAGCCTCCCCCGGGAGGCCCACATCAACCATGTCACCAGCTTCACTTAGCACTTCCTGTTCTTTTGCGCCGATGTGCCAATAAGCGCAACTGCCTTGAAGCAGAGCCATATAGGAAAAACCCAGCCAGCCAATGATTGACTTGCTTTACCAAGACGGTGTGTTGCAGTGATCCATTCTGTGGCTTAAAGGTTTGTTTTTTGAGGAAATGTATGCGATACATTGATGGATTTGAAATGCTCGGTGAACTTGAGGAAATGATTAAAACAGCAAGCTGACAGAAGGGCAGGTGTTCAGCAGGGTTTTGTTTCTCTTCTGGTGACTTTTAAAGTAGAGATGGGAAGGCAGCTGGTCCCTTGTCACTGTTCACTCTCTTTGCTGATATTCTTGTGCTTTCCTAAGTTATCAGCTAAAACCATATACTGGTTTTTTGTTTTTTTTCCTGACACGTTTCGTTTCCTGTGTATTTTTCACATTAAACAGGTTGAATTGGCTGGATAGGAGCGCTTGAGAATAAAAAGTCCAAGTCTCATTTTCTGGTGTGTGATAACAGAGGCGTATTCATCCAAGGTTTACTGCGATCATATTTAATTACGAGATTTAAAATGCCTCTCTTTTTTTTTTTTTTTTTTTTTCCACGGCCCTGATCTGGTCCAAATTTAGCATCGTCTGCTAGAGGAGGAAGAAGAAGACAAAACAGACTTCTCACAGGCCTCCTGTGCTACTGGAAACCACTTTAGCGTTGTTGGGTTTGGATGTTGGAGGCGGGGCTTGTGTTTAACCTGCAGCGTAGCAACGCTAAAACCTTATGAAGGCGGTGGAAAACAGGGCGGTGTGGCGGCCCCGGAACCACACTGCCCCGTGGCCCCTCCCCCACAGTGGCTGCGCCGAGGCGGGGAATGACCTGCGGCAGGCGGAGTGACGGGAGAGCTGCAGTGCTCGGCTGGGGGACGAGAGTGGGAGACGAGAACGGGGGAGTTGGGAAGTTGGGAAGTTGGGGGGGGCGGCGGGGTGTGCTCCCAACTCCTGGAAAGACGTTCCGACTTCCTTGCCAGGTCATGCTGTACTGCTGCAGTATTTTATATGAATTTTCCCGTTTTGCATGTGATTGTTGCTTAACTTATAGGGGTTCACTTTCTAATGATTATGAAGCTACTTATGGGTAGACATAATCCTTTTATAGACAAGGAAATGTTTCTGTTTCTGCAAGCCACAGCTTGGTAAGGAAATGTAACTAGAATGGAGCCTCATATGGTGGCATCTTTCATGGCCTGACAGATATAACGCTTGTTCATGCACCATTCATGCACTGCGCCCATTGGATGTGCCCACCGAATATCTAAATTTTTCTATAATACATATGCAGAATTTAGGTGCAACTAAAGGGTTTGATTGTTAGGTTCAGTGGTGCTTAATTGTGCTTTGCTGTTAAAGTAGAGTTGTGAATTGATGGACTTTTCGCATGAGGTGAGCCTTAAAAAAATTGGTATGTATAGCGGTGTGTATAGAATTATGTTAACAAGAACCTCGGAATTAAGTACGGTGTAGCTGAGAGGTGTTTCTCCCAATGGTGCACCTTAAACCAAATTAATTAGTATCATATAGTTTCTTATCAATTACAGCGTCCCATGATTCAGTTCCAGACGCGGATGAGAACCCTCAGCAGATGAAGAGATATCCAGTTGTCCTGAAGCCTTCGGTTCTTTGGTCTTGCACGACTGAGCGAGCATCGGCTGTGCTCCAGCAGCGCCGCAGCTCTGGAGCTCACGCCGCTGCTCGGCAGAGCGCTGTCGATCCCAGAGTTCCCCGGAAAGCCCAGTTCTCCGCACACGTCAGAGGGTGTCTAAGGGTCTCGTAGCATGTTCTGAAATACAACATCGAGTTTTTTGGCTTCTTGAGAAAACAGAGATGGCGGCGTATGCTGCATGTGATCACCGCGGCGCTGGGCCTCTTTCATAAACCCCCACCCACCCACACAGCGGCCGGGTTCCCTTGGCTACAGGGTGATTTACAGGGTGAGTGTTCAGGCTGAACCTTGGCACCAACCCCAGGGTTATGCCTTTCCAAGTCATCTCTGAGTAACGGGCCGGGTTGCGGAGAGAGTGTTACACGGCTTGGGCAGTGTGACGGCTGAAGAACTAGCCGACCTGTGGGCAGTGGTGGAGGGCCTGTGACCCCCAGCACACAGGCAGTGCTCCTCGACCCGCCACAGGTAGTGTGCACACGCAGCTGCCCAGGTTCTTCTGTGCCACTCAACTGAGACGTCCTCCACTTCTGCATGCAGAGGACAAGCATTAATGACTACGGGCTCTATAGCTTGTGTTTTTTGTCCAAAATTCAACCAAAGCCTCACAGACCCAGTTTCTTAATGGCTTCAAAGCAACAGTTTGTTCTGTGTGTTGTGCTTTATATTTGGTTATCTTCCAATGCAATGCACGGTTATGTTGTTTGAATGAGTGTGAGAAGAAGGTAGGAGGCTCAGGGAAAGCTCAGCACAGCATGTCTGGTGTAGCTGTTAAACGCTTACAGTTGTCCCAGCCTCTCAGAATCTGGGGTTCTGTCCTCTGTGTGTGTGTGTGTGTGTGTGTGTGTGTGTGTGTGTTTGTGCGTGTGTGTGTAGCAGGCTCTTGGCCAGTGTGTGCTCTCTACAGTCCATACAATGAGATGTTTCTCAAGCTGTCAGAACAACTATGAGGGGGCAAGGCCCACATTACACTATGTAACCCACTCTCCCTTAAAGGGTGTCAGACACTATTACAGTGACCCCTCCCTACTACAGGGACCCCTCCCTCCTTAAAGGGTGTCAGACACTATTACAGGGACCCCTCCCTACTACAGGACCCCTCCCTCCTTAAAGGGTGTCAGACACTATTACAGGGACCCCTCCCTACTACAGGGACCCCTCCCTCCTTAAAGGGTGTCAGACACTATTACAGGGACCCTTCCCTACTACAGGGAGCCCTCCCTCCTTAAAAGGTGTCAGACACTATTACAGGGACCCCTCCCTACTACAGGGAGCCCTACCTCCTTAAAGGGTATCAGACACTGCTACAGATACCCCTCGCTCATAAAAGGATGCGAGAAACTACTCCAGGGACCTCCAGGAGTCTCTGAGGTGTTACCTGCTAAACGCCGTCTTACTGATTGCTTCACACCCCTTTGTACATAAGATACACAGGCTCAGGGTGACACTGGGAGCAGGAACTCTGTCACCGCAACCCAAGCGCCACAAGGAAGCATGTCGCAGACTCCTCGGGCATCCGTGCTGGTCCACTGGCCTCAGTCAGCACGTGGAAGGCTGGAGTCAATCCAATGAACGAAATTTAGCATCCACGATAAAAGGGCTACTTGTACTGGGACGGGGAAGTGGGCCAGTCATTCCCAGACCGGACTGACTGGGGACTGCTTTAGCTCGCCTTTGTCTAGAATTTTAATTGAAGTCATTACCCAGGTATACAAAGCTGTTTATGTCCTGTGGCGCATTTGCAGCGAGCAAGCGTGTAAAAAAAGACCAGTGAGTGCGTTGTTTTCCCTTGCCGAGCTGCCTTTGAGGCGAGTGGATGACTACAGCATGTGCGGTGGCATACATTTGAGGAAAAAAAACAGAGGTGAAGTGAGACGATCCCGGCCGCATTACCATCTTGCTTTTCTTCACGCGATATTGTATTTAATCTTTGCCTCGTGATACGTCCCGCGCACACGCTCTCGAGTGCCGGTGTTATCGGGTGCACAGACGTGCTTCCGGCGATGACCTTGCGCTGGAAACGCCGGCGGCCGTGGCCTCGGGGTGCAGGCCCCCGTCCTGACTCCTGCCCTGGCCCAGCTGCTGCCTTGGTCCCGCCTCCTGAGCCTCGTCCTCGTCTTCCTCCTCCTCCTCCTCCTCTCCGGCCCCGCAGCACGGACTCCTCCGGGCCGGCCGGTCGGACACACGCATCAGATCTGCTTCAGCTATTTAATATTCGATACAGGAAGGTATTTTACTTCCTGTTAGCGTCTGTTTGCAGGATTTTTGGTTTTCGTTTTGGGTTTTTCTTTTGGAATGCGTATATTAGCAAAGCTGTAATGCCAGCTGGGTGGATGTCACTTCTCCTGCCTATCTGCACTTTCCACAGTGACAATAGCTGGTAAAGTATTAGTACAATCAAAATTTTGTTCCCCCTAAGACAGTGACAAGCAGATGTAGGGGTGAGAAGGATTTGTTTTTACTGGGTGTTTAAAGTGTCACGTTTCAGTAATTGCCGTTTTAGATCCCTGCTAGCTCTTTCCCACTACTGGAAATTAGAAAACAACAATAACAAATTGTGAATAGTGATATCTAATATACATAGTCATTACCTGAAACATTCATGAGGCACAAAAGGAAATTATGTTAATCCAGTCAGCTATGAAATCTGACCCATGTGCTCGGAGTGAGGAACAAAAGCATGCAGTGTAATTATGCGAATATTTTGCAGTGTCAAACCTAGCTGAGCATCGAACCTAACTCAGTGTCCAAACAAACTCAGTGTGGAACCTAATCCAGCCTCAAACTCGGCGTGAAACCTGTATCGATGTGGAATCTAACACGGTGCCGAACCTAACTCATCGACGAACTTAACTGAGTTTGGGACCTAAGTCAGTGTCAAACCCAGCTAAAGACCGCGGTGGATGAGAAGGAGCTAGCAGTGGTGCAGAAGCCCTATCTCAGACGCCCGGCTACGGAGGTTCCAGAACGTTCCCTTGCGGACCTGCAGCGGCAGAAGCGGCCGGGTGATATCATCCGTTGGGCCGGTTCTCCTCTTTGTCATCCCGGCCTCGTTTTGTCTCCTTTCTGATGCTAGGTCATCATCTCACATCTTACATCATCGTCTCGCGCCGCGCATCTCATGCGTCCCAGACGAGCTTCACAGCTTGTGCTGCTGCAGACCCAACATGTGTAATGCAAATCTCTCTCTCTCTCTCTCCCTCATGCCCCCTCTTTCTTGCTCACGTTCTTTCCCTCTCACTCTCGCTCTCTCTCTCTCTCTGTAGGTGCACCAACACTAAAACCTATGAGGAACCCAGTGTTGGTGGAGGAGGGAAGAAGACTAACGATGAAGTGCGAGGCCTCAGGCTCCCCTCCCCTTTCCTACAAGTGGTACAAGGATGGCACTGTTCTGAAAAAGAGCAAAGAAGTCAAGATCAAAGGAAGCAAGTAAGTTGGCGATGTTTGCAACGATGCACACACACACATATACACACACGCCTCTTGGATCCTCAAGGCTTCACAGAGTGAATTATGGAGTGACAACACACTCCTTCTTGTAGTTGGCTTTTGAAGCATGGAAGAAGGAAAAACCAAAACGTCAGTTTGATTTTGGTCAAGTTAAAACCATCATTTGATCAAGTTAAAATCGTTGCTCAAGTGCGAAGAGTTGTAAAATGGGTCTTTTGAGCTGATGCTGTAAGCTTACTGAAACAAGAGCCAGGACTAGGTAGCCTTAACGATCCACGTCATAAGGCATTATTGGTCATGTTGGGCACTAAAACCTATAAAGGTCATGTACAGGATAAAGTTGTCCATTACAGGCCTGACGAGTCTCCTTGGGAGAGCTCTACTTTCATTTCTCCAATCGGCTGTTGCTAGGCATGTACTGACATCCAACTTGTTGGGCTTGGGCCTTCCACAGGGTTTCATTTCATTTTTTTTTTCTCTGCGTCAATGGTGAAGTCCCATGACTCCCTTGTGTCACCATTCCAGGAAAAACTCCAAGATCCAGATTGCCAGCGCGAGGTTGGAGGACTCTGGGAATTACATGTGTGTGGTGGAGAACGAGGGAGGAAGCAACAACAGCACAAGCACCGTTCACGTCCAAAGCAGTAAGTGGCGCGCCGGCCGAGGCCTGGGCTTCGTGGCGATCAATCATTCCTGCACTTCCCTGTGGGCTGCTCGAGTACAGCTGAGCTCCCAAGGGAAATATCACTCATTCAGAAAAGAGCAGAACACCTCAGCACTGCTTCTGATGTCTTTTATGCTTTGTTTCTGCAGTTTTTATGGCTTTGTGAGAAATGCGAACCTTTTGGCGGGATCTGGATTTCAACTAAAATACGATCGGGTTTCAAATTCATAATAATAAAGACTTAATGAACAAATAATAACTAAAGTTATATTTAACAAAGGATGCAGGCAACAGCTTACATTGCTATACTTGCTTGTTGGGGGTGTCTTGCTTGAATGGTCCACTTCAGAGCAAGTCCCAACATTTCAGGCGAGGACCTGACAATTCCAAAATATATCAGCTCTTGCTCGGACCGTTCTGTTGTTTATTTGCTTTTTGTTTAGGATGGGCGTAATGTTGCATGTCCCAGCCTTTTTTGGATCTTCAGGCTGGAACTTTGAATTCATTGTTCCTTCAGTGATTACAAGCTGTCTCACACCCTGGGGCGGTAGAGCATCCGTTACACTCCTTCCATCGTGCTTCACAGCTAGGACGAGGTTTTGGTGTTGGTATGCATTGTTTTGCTATCTCCGCTATGTTACACTTCGTCTTTTGTCTCATAGGTCCACAAAACACTGCTTTTGCAATCTTAAGGCTGCAGTGGTTTTTTGGGTTTTTTTTTTTTTGAGTAGTGGTTTCTTCAGTGGTAACCTTCCATGAAGATAACTCTCAGTTTTTTTTTATGGTGAACTCATGAACACAGACGTTGCAGATTCTTAGATGTTACCTCGCAGTTCTTTGTACCATCTAGAAGTCCAAGCCTGTGGTTTTATGCGCTTGTGTGCACATTCGCGTGCTTTCCAGGAAGTGCTCGAGTGTGTCTCATTTGCTGAACGTGCAGGAGTGTGATGCACGAGACTGTACTAATGCAAAATTTGCACAACCTTTCTCTAATACTCCACTGGACTCTGCAGTTCCGCATTTGTGATGACTGTATCCCAAATTTCCATGAATTCTTTTGTATGTAAAAATGTAAGGAAAACGCTTTCTCGATAACCACACGTTGACCATTGTTTCACTGTTTACCATGGCAGTGCCATATCTGTAGTTTATGTTTATAATTCGGCCTGTTTGTTGATTCATGTTGTTTATGATATGATTGTTGTTGAATACCTTATAACAATGAACAACTACAGAAAGCCAAGTAGCTGAGAAAGTCGCTAGTAAAGTTAATTTGATACACGTGGATTTCATATACCGCATAAAACACAGGGTGCTTCGAGCAGACTGCAACTGATCCAGCTGCATTCTGAAATCAGCCGTGCGTTAGGGGGAGAAACAAATCATAAATTGTTGTCTAAACAAGTGGCTGTGTTTTTTGGGGGGGAGAAGTCGTGTAAGCGTGCACTTAAGCAAGACCCGACGCTGCACGTGGGAAGGCCCCGGGTCTGTGGCTGATTAGAGGATAGAGCAGCACATCCCTTCACTATCCCAGAGAGAACAGCAGGTGTGCTACTTTCAGCACACTCTGAACTGTGGAGCCGGGCCTGGAGAGAGGCCCGGTGTCTCTGGAAATTCTTCTCAATCCATCTTGAAACGGGACCTTTTTTTCATGGGCCATATTGCAGTAGCAGTTCTGCTGAAGCAAGTAACTGTTGGGCTGTTTTTTTTTCTAAATAGCAAACACGTCAAACTTGAAGTAACTGGAATACCTAACAGCAATTACTGTCTTTTTAAGACCTTATTAGATGTTCACCTACTTTTTCCGTCGGTTACCTTGTTTTTGTTTTAGTAGAGATGTGGCACATGTGTTGGTTGTTAGACAGAACTGCCTTTATTGTAATGACTTATGCAAAAACCAGGCCACATTTTAGGAGCCATTCATGCAAAAACACTTCCGATATTTCACAAGGGAATATCCAGAGCTTACAAACTTTCTTTTCCGCATAAGTGTACTTTGTGTCAAAAAATCCGTGGAAAACATTTGGAAAATCGCCATGCCAAGTGTTTTTTTTTGAAAGATTTCAAAGTTCCTTTCCAGCCATTGTGGAGCTTCATTTAACTCTAATCTGCCTAGAGGGAGTTTCTCTGCTGCCTGTTTGCAATTAGTTGTGATAAATTAGACAGTACCAGGATTTTTGTTTTCCCCAAGCACACCCCTCTCCCACCCGAGGCCGCATTATTTTGTACCACCCCCCCCATCTGGAAAGGACTGTGGACTTTAAAAACGCTATTTGTTTTAGGGACAAAAATAATAATAATTCAGCCTGGTCACCTAGCAATTTTCCCCTTTTTTCAGAAGTTCAGACAACCTCAAACTTCTACTTCAGAAGTGTCTAGTACCTCAGTCGTTCCTTCAGGACTGTTGGCCTCCGCGTTCAGGCCAGCCGCTGTCAGCTCAACGCTTCGCCGTAATAAAGTGATAGCTGGCTTAATCTTGCCGTGACGCTACAAAGTGGCTTTCCACCAGTTTGGCGAATTAGCTGGGTGCCAGGGAGGCATGGGGAGAGGGCATGTGTGAACGGAAACGATAGGTTTCTGAACCGTGGCCACGAGCCAGCAGGATTCAGCCATATCAGTGCCCTGTTGCCTCGGTTCTCCTGAAAAGGAGCTGTCTGAGCAAGAAGGGGCCAGCTCCACTCCAAAAGACAGCTTGCCTGCCATGTTGGATCGAATGGACTCCTGCCAATGCACACCTTTCCACGAGCTGCTTCCTTGAAGGCATATCCTGCTTATATGAAGTTTTTTTAATTTTTTTTGCCTAGTTGCGAGAGCTTAGCTTCCTCTGGGGTGGGGTAGGGGCTGTGGAGCCCCCTATTGGTGGGGGTCAGCCACTTGCTCATTTCAGATGCTCTTCATGATGGCTCCTTTTGAATCAGAGGCTTTAACTGACGTACTCCGTGTTTTTTTGTTTTTTTTTGTCTCACCACACCGTCACAGGTCATGCCCTGGCTAAGCTGCGCCTCACTTCCTGAATTGCAGGGCCGATTAAGTTGCCTTATGGAATTACGGAAAGGGATTAGCAGCTTCCATCCAGGTGCGCACCTACACTTGGACAACCTCGTGGACTTTATTTCAGGGTGTCCCTGTCCTGGACATTTGCGCTGATACTTGCTGTGTTAGTTCCCTCAGCTGTTTAATTGCCTCCGGGTCGCCTGCTGCATGCCTGTGTGTGTTTTGTGCAGGTGGATTTGTGGTGTTTGTCCGTGTGTATGTGTGTGTGTGTCCACAGATAGATTCCATTGTAAAGATGTCAGCGGCTGGATTTGCGTTCTGTCTTTGTCTGGGGTTGGGCAACTTGTGGTCAGTCTGTTGCATCTGTCCAGAAGCTTGACTGAAAATGATTTAAGCTAATGAAATGAGATAGGAATTTTCCATAAGCATTAAGAGCTGTACTCTCCCTGGCTTAAATGTCAAATGAGCAGCCAGGTTGCCAGTGGCATGATGGAGCGTGTTTAGCGATATTGGACTGCAGGAATTTGTAGGGGTTTCTGAGCATGATTGTGGACAGAGTGGGCACACGTGGTGTGTTTTTATGTCTGATATAAGCTGTATGGAGATTTCATGTTTCATATACCGCACTACATATGGGCGTGCTGAGGACTATTCCTGCCACAGCAAATGTGGGATGATGTAGGGCTTTCCTTACAACTGTAAGGGGAGAGTTGGCTGGTTTTCCAGAATGAGGTGACTCAGGTATCTTTTACCCCAGGTAAGAATAGCACCTTCCCTGCTTGTGGAGTCATGTGTACACCTTGGAGAGCTACTGCAGCAGGCAGGTGTGAAGTGTGTGTTTGTGTTTGTGTGTGTGTGTGTGTGTGTGTGAGAGAGAGAGAGAGAGAGAGAGAGAGAGAGAGAGAGAGAGAGAGAGAGAGGGAGAGCACATGTGAGCAAACGTGTGTGCGAATCTACAGAATCTGTCTTTTTAAGCTTCCAGCTGGCTTGGCTGTGGTGGGGTGGGGTGGGGTAGGGTGAGAGAGGGATACAAAGCCCCTGCCCCAGGCCCAAAGAAGAGGCATGCCCCATCACCTCCACCCCGTGCGGGAACTACACCTACGGAGAGGAAACACGGGGTGAAGCAGGCAGCCAAGCATTGGGGTGGCAGTAGATTAATATAACAGCCCAGGAAGTACCTTGAACTGACAGAGTATGATAAACTGTTTTCCCAGCTCAAGGCAGGTGAACGAGACGAGCCTTCCTTATCGTTCGCTTCTGGCTTCCCGAACACTGAGGGTGGGGCGGGGCGGTGGGGGGGGGGCTTCATCTGTTGACATGGTTGATTTCCATCCCGTAAGGTCATCAGTGAAATAGCTACTGCTGAGCGAGGCTGCAGCATCGCAGAGCCGCAGTGAGAGAGAGAGAGAGAGAGAGAGAGTGAGAGAGATGGAAACCCTGTAATGAAGACAAGTGGCATGCCCCTCGGGCCGGCCACGTGCACGGCTGCCTGTCAGCCGGAGCAGCACTGTGAGCAGGGGAAGCAGCACGGCACCGGCCACCTTCCACCGCCGGCCCACGGCATGTGTGTGTGTGTGTGTTGGTGCGTGCGTGTTTGTTTAAGGCAATCCTGGATTCTCAAGAGGTGAAAGGGTCATAGGTGACTAAAAGGGGTGAAGCGTAACAAGCGTGAGGGCTCTGATACGTGCATCAATACCGAGCAAACACTTGCCATTCGAACAGCCAGTACGGACGACTCTATTTGTTAGCAGGCCCTCACATGTGCCGTGATTCCCAGACGAGGTCCTGCCACCCGGCAGCAGCTTCCGCGTGCTCGGTAGCCATTGGCTGGAGCCACAGTGGGGAGGAAGTGCACAGAGAGATTGTCATAGACATCACATTCCTGGTTCAGCCCCCATCCTGGACCATTCCAGTCACGGCAGCCATGAACGCGGCCTGTGAGGAGGGTTCCACTCAAAGCTGCGCGCACTTCTCTGGCTTGGCTGTGTTTTCTGTTTTGTTTTGGGGTTTTTTTTTTTTTTTGGTCTTGTTTATTTTTGCCTTTCCTCGTGACTTCTGTTTGCTTGCTTCGCCCGCGTGGATTTCTCGATTATTCCGGCCCGATCTTTTCCGGGATTTGGGCTGCATGTTCGTGTTTTGTCAGGGCTCGTGAAGTTCATGCGATAGCACTTTTTTTCCCCCATTCTTCTGCTGCAGGTTGGCTCATGCATTAAGCCGGTGGGCGGTGGAAGCGGGAGGCCGCGTCTGCCGCGAAGCCCTCCTGTCAGACAAGTTCTGGTCACTTGAGTGCCTTGTTCCTAGGGGGCGCTCCCCCGTCCTGAGAGAGAGAGCAAGGAACGAGCGAGAGGAGAGAGCGAGAGCGTGAGATGAGAGGAATGTGTTGATGGAAAACGCAGCTGGGCGGCTGATTGTTCTAACCTCATCAGTCACGCTGGGGCCCACCAGCAACACTCTCACTCTCTCTCTCTTTCTTCTCTCCCCCAACCCACCACCTGCCTGCGTGATGAAAGCTAATCCATTTCTGCCTAACTTGTCTAGTGTAAACCCTCATATACTTCTATTACAGGTTTTTAACCTCAGTCACGGAGCCAATGCCAGCATTCATGCGCTGTCACTCAGGGCCATCATCCTCCTGTTTCTGATTCCTTTTCCTTGTCTTCCATGTAGTAAAACAATTCCATCTCTCTCCTGCCAGCATTCCTTCAGCGCGTACAGGCGCTATAGCTTTACGTAACACCTCCTCGCCGCGTTTTCTTCTTTTCTCTTTCATGTTTCCCATTCCTCTTCTCCTGCTCTCGTGTCCAGGCAGGGGGGGGGGGGGGGGTAGGGAACCCAAACCCGACTTTTTCTCTGACAGCACAAATGACAAGATTAACTGAGCTCAAATGACGCTAAATCTTCCTTGGCTGTCAGCTGCGGTGGAGGCTTATTGTGAAGCGCCTGTAAGCGGATCGATGGCATTGATCAGCATAGGCGAGCAGCGGGGTCCGGGGGCTGGCCTCAGGGGGGGCCACGGGCCAGGCAGAGCAGGGCCACGGTCCAAGTGGGGCTGCGGGCCAGGGAGCCAGGGTCTGAACGGGTCCACGGGCCAGTCCGAGCAGGCTTAGCCTAAGCCTGCTGAATTTTCAGATCTCCCTACTTCAGCACCAATAAGTCAGGTTACACACACACACACACACACACACTCAATCAAAGACAGAAAGGGCAGCAAGCACTCCGACAGGCCCTCGTCAAACCGCCTCCATGCCTCATGCGCACACGTCCCCCCCCTATGGGGTGGGGGGCGGTTTGGGTGAAGCGCACGTGTTGGAGTTATTCAGCGGTTTGGGTGAAGCGCACGTGTTGGAGTTATTCAGAGAGAGTGTTTTAGATTATGACACTACCCAGAGATCCTACATGCTCAGGTTACTGATTAGCAAGGACCTGTTTGACCTCTGACCCCAGGGTTGGCTGTCTGGGAGGGTAGGGTGTACTCTGCAGCCTCATAAGGAGGACGGCACCCTTTGTAGTTGTCCTGCCACAGATGGGCCTGGTGTTCCAGTGACTCACCCTCCCATAACCTGGTGCTGGCGGTCTTTTGCCCACTGAGAAATAATTTCTTCATTAGGCATGTTTTAGTGGAGTGAAGTCTGTTTTCCTCATCAGACTGGAAGCGTGAGTGTGTGTGTGTGATTGTGCGCTCACGCATTGGAGCTGCAGATGGCCATGACAGGCAGGGCAGCTGTAAGAGGACCACAGGCTGGTCCTGTGGTGGATGGGTGGGGTCAGATGCAACACCCTGACCCCCAACCCCCACCCCTCACTTTCCCCTCTCCCAACACGAGCACCACCACCACTAAAGCTGCCAGCTTACACCAGGCCCCTGACGCTACCATTTCACGCCGCTCTCTGTGAGGGCGGTGACCTGCGCGTGCGTGTGTCTGAGGTTGGAGGAGTGGAGATGTGGAGGTCTGATGTTAGGGCTGAGGCAAGACCAGAAGCATGCTGTCACTCTACACCAGCACTTAGGTGTGTGCGCACATGGGCTGGCAGAGCAGCGTGGAGAGTGGCAGCCCGCAGCCGAGAAGCAGTGATCTGGGTCGCTGTGGACCGTTTGGCTGAGATGGGCCTGCGTCTGTGACGCCGTGCGAGGTTCGGAGACTGGCAGCCACAGCTGGGGCCGGGACTCCTGGGAGTCTGGCTGTCCAGGGTCACCCTGCGACCCCTGCGGCCCCTGCGGCCCCTGCCCCCCGCGGGCGTGGGTGCAGGTGGGGCTGTGAGAGAAGCTGCGGGTGGAGGGCTCCTCTCCTGCTCCCCGCCCTCCTGCTGGTGCTGTTGTTGCTGGCGGCCCTGGGCACCGGCATGCTCCTCCATCACCGTGCTCTGACCCGGGACACCGCCCGCGGCGGAGACTCCAACCTGCTTGATGTCCTCAGAGGGGAGGAAGAGGAGATGCAGAAGGCAGAGGAGGAGGAGGAGATGGAGGGGCTCAGGGAGGACACTGCTCCCCCCTGGACCGGTGTCGGCAGAACTCGTGCTGCCACGTCCTCCCAGTGGGCGGAGGCGTCCGTGCCCACCCCAAGCCCAGCACGGGCCTCCCTTCCTCCTGCCGCCAGCCCAGAAGGCACCGGGGCTCCGCCCCCTCTGGGTAAGAGCTTGGTTTGTTTACACGGTTTGACGTATTTTGCAATCGCATGCAACAGCAGCCCTTTGATTTCAGTGCCTCTGAAACAACCGCGGAGGACAAGACCAGGCACATCGGCTCTGCGGCGAGGAAGGGCAGATCGAGAGGAGAATAAAGGCGCGTTAATCAGAGGGAGAAGCACAGGGCGCAGTTCACACAAGGTGTCCTTCTTGGGCAGAGAAGGCTCTCTGATGTTTGCAGTTGTTTGTAGTTGAAGCCACTGGTTCCTGGAAGGGGCCTTTCAGAGCATTGCCATTAGTAATGCTTTGTTTATGAGTCTCACAAATTCTTCAGTCAGATAATGTCCCGCTTTGGCGTTCCGCCTAAACATCGATCGGAAAGCCTTCTGTCGGTCACATACCCCCCACAGCCTCTGGATGCCCCGTCGGTGCGTCGGTGAAGTGTGGAATATATAAACACTGTGTACATGTAAACTGGGAAGTGCACTGTTGAGATCATGGAAAAGGTCAAGGGGCAAAACTGACAGCTGGACCCGTAAAGGTGATCTGGTCTTTGTGTTTGTTTCTTTATTTATTGTCAAAAAAATTGTCAAAAGTTCACGATAAGATCTGAATCCTAAGGGCCACGCTGACTTCTCTGGGAGTGACAGTACAACGTGAGCGAATGGGTCCAGCTAGTGCAGGTCCAGAAACCCCCGGGCACCGTTGGCATCGTTCCGCTCCACTGTTTTCATTCCTCCATCAAGATTCGCCGACACTGGCACGTCGGCTTTGAGTGCAGTTGTCTGTAGCCCCAACACAAACATACAGAACGATGAGGAGATTTACTGTTACCTTTCTTAGAAACAAGGGCTCTTTCTGAGTGTAGTGCTCTGTTAACAAGTCCCGTTTGGCACTTTGGAGATTAGAAATTCCGCATACAGGACCTCTTTAATGCACCTTTCGTTTCGAACAAATGGCAGTGGCTTTCTTGGCACTGCTGAACAGGGCGTCGCTCCGGCGTCTGCTAGAGTTAGTGGTATGGTCCTGCTCTTGCATGCTTTTTATAGAATGTTTTACTACATATATTCTCTAGCATGTGTCTTGTACAAGCAGACGCCTGTATAAACTCTTTGACATGGTTTATTGCCCTCTTGATTTTAAATGCATGTGATTTTGCATGCCCTTGCGTGTTTTATGTGGTTAGATTTTATTCTTAGTCAGTTCTTTTCCATGTGTGAAAAAATTATCTGAAAATTAGCTGTTGCTCAGAACAGTCACTCACGTCTCCAGACATTTATTTGAAAAGTCACTTCTGCAAACCATTTCTGTAGTAGGGCAATGGCAGTATGTGTGATGCTTCACAGTTACTAGGTCCTGGGGCTCCTTGTTTTGGTTGTTGTTTTCAATTCCTCTGGCTTCTTGCACTGCTGGAAGACCTGTCAAAATCTGAGCTACGGTTAGGACGTTTCTGAAAGTCAAAGGCAAAAAGTAGAAACCAAAAAAAACAGAGCCCGGCATTCACGACCGCCTTCATCATTTCCTTTGAATCCACTGCCTGCATCTGACAGATAAATCCTTATATTTCTATGTTCTTGGGACAGCGGAAGGCTCGGAACGATGGCCAGACTCGGTATATATTTTCTGCAGGAGTGTGAGTTACTGTCTTTAGTGAGAACACGAAAGCTAGCCAGTAGTCAAACCATCTGAAAGATCTTGGAAAGATAATGAAGGAAACAGGGCATTTAAATCACTGTGGAATGGACCTTCTGTACAGATGTGTTGTGCTTTGTGTTGTTTCACAACATCAGTGGCTCTTATATGTTGTAATCGTGGCTTGAGTTATAGTCACCATGATGTTTACTGTGTTGCTTTTCAGAGAGTAAGGAGATAAATAGAATAGAATAGAATAGAATAGAATAGAATAGAATAGAATAGAATAGAATAGAATAGAGGATGTGTTCATTTTGATGTCTAAGCACACACACACTGACCTATATACATATAGAGACAGAAGCACACACAGAGAGAGAAACAGTGAGAAAAGAGAGAGAGAGAGAGAGAGCGAGAGAGAGAGAGAGAGAGAGAGAGAGAGAGAGAGAGAGAGCGGCAAACTGCATGCCTAATCATGTCTGGCGTCTAATCAGATGGTGCCCTGTGGTCTGAGAAAACTATTGCTACAAAAGTGATATACTAAACTCTATTTCCATGTCTGTAGGGTTTGGTCCCATGTGTGTGTTTAGTGAGTGAACCACAGTGGTGCTGTGTGTATGTATGTGTAATAGAGAAGACCTCTGAAGGCTCCGGCAAGACTTAAAAAAACGAGGGATGTTTCAGATAATGAAAACAACACAAAATCAGCAAGAATGCGCGTTGTATAAACTGACCTTCTGGTGAAGTGATAAGGGATCCGTGCTCCGGCAGTAAGGAGAGCCACCTCCAGAACTCTGCCAAGAGTCAGTGGGGGTGAGTCTGCACTGGTACAGGGCCCTGACCATGAGAGGACGCGTGTAGGACACTCATCTGCACTGGCCTGTAGGACATTCATCTGCACTGGCCTGTAGGACATTCATCTGCACTGGCCTGTAGGACACTCATCTGTATTGGCGTGTAGGACATTCATCTGCATTGGCCTGTAGGACACTCATCTGCACTGGCCTGTAGGACACTCATCTGCACTGGCCTGTAGGACATTCATCTGCACTGGCCTGTAGGACATTAATCTGCACTGGCATGTAGGACACTAATCTGCACTGGCCTGTAGGACACTCATCTGCACTGGCCTGTAGGACATTCATCTGCACTGGCCTGTAGGACATTAATCTGCACTGGCATGTAGGACACTAATCTGCACTGGTGTGTAAGACACTGATCTGCACTGGTGTGAAGGACACTAATCTGCACTGGCATGTAGGACACTCACCTGCACTGGCGTGTAGGACACTCACCTTCACTGGCGTTTAGGACACTAATCTGCATTGGCATGTAGGACACTAATCTGCACTGGCCTGTAGGACACTCATCTGCACTGGCATGTAGGACACTCATCTGCACTGACGTATAGGAGACTAATCTGTACTGGCCTGTAGGACACTCATCTGCACTGGCATGTAAGACACTCATCTGCACTGGTGTGTAGGACACTAATATACACTAGTGTGTAGGACACTGATCTGCAAACACTAGTGTGTAGCACAGTCATCTGCACTGGTGTGTAGAACAATCATCTGCACTGGCATGTAGGACACTAATCTGCACTGGCATGTAGGACACTAATATGCACTAACATATAGGACACTAATCTGCACTGACATGTAAGACACTCATCTGCACTGGTGTGCAGGACACTCATCTGCACTTGCCTGTAGGACACTAATCCGCACTGGTGTGTAGGTTACTAATCTGCATTGACGTGTAGGACAAAAATCTGCACTAACGTAGGACACTCATCTGCACTGGTGTGTAGGACACTCATCTGCACTTGCATGTAGGACACTATCTGTAATTGTATGTAGGACACTCACCTGCACTGGCGTTTAGGACACTAATCTGCACTGGCATGTAGGACACTCATCTGCACTGGTGTGTACCACACTAATCTGCACTGGCGTGTAGGACACATCTGCAAACACTGGTGTGTAGGACACTAATCTGCAGGACACTCATCTGCACAGGTGTGTAGGACACTCATCTTCACCTGTGTGTAGGACACTCATCTGCACTGGTGTGTATGACACTAATCTGCACTGGCATGTTGGACACATCTGCAAACATTGGTTTGTAGGACATTCATCTGCACTGGCCTGTAGGACACTAATCTGCACTAACATGTAGGACACTAATCTGCACTATCATGAAGGATATTCATCTCCACTGTCATGTAGGACACTCATCTGCACTCGTGTGTTTTACACTCATCTGCACTAGTGTCTAGGACACTCATCTGCACTCGTGTGTCTTACACTCATCTGCACTCGTGTGTCTTACACTCATCTGCACTCGTGTGTCTTACACTCATCTGCACTAGTGTCTACGACACTCATCTGCATTTGCCTGTAGGGCACTCATCTCCACTAGCATGTAGGACATTAATCTGCGCTGGGGTGCAGGACACTCATCTCCACTAGTGTGTAGGACAATAATCTGCACTGGCGTGTAGGACACTCATCTCCACTGGCGTGCAGGACACTCATCTCCACTAGTGTGTAGGACACTCATCTCCACTGGTGTGTAGGACACTCATCTCCACTGGGGTGCAGGACACTCATCTCCACTGGCGTGTAGGACACTCATCTCCACTGGCGTGTAGGACACTCATCTGCACTGGCGTGTAGGACACTCATCTGCACTGGCGTGTAGGACACTCATCTCCACTGGCGTGTAGGACACTCATCTGCACTGGCGTGGACACTCATCTCCACTGGCGTGTAGGACACTCATCTGCACTGACGTGTAGGACACTCATCTCCACTGGCGTGTAGGACACTCATCTGCACTGGCGTGTAGGACACTCATCTCCACTGGCGTGTAGGACACTCATCTGCACTGGTGTGTAGGACACTCATCTCCACTGGCGTGTAGGACACTCATCTCCACTGGCGTGTAGGACACTAGTCTTGCTCTCTGCAGCATCATTTGTCAGCTGCTGCCTGTTTCATGCTTTTACTCTCACAGGCCTTTGTTTACAAAAGTGCATTTACACATCAGTTAAACCCAAATGTTCTCCTTTCTCTCCTGTCCTGCCACCTAGATGAGCGGGTGTCCCGCAGGACAGGAACAGCCGTGACCGGTAAGACGTTTGGAGGCTCCACTAATTGGCAGTGCATGGGAGTTTAGAGAGAGTGCAGAGACGCAGTGACCACCTGGCAGACGGCCCTCCCACCATGTCCACGGGAACGCACTCAACCCTGAGCGAGCATATGCGCCGCGGATGTGCCTTCCGAGGAAGAAGGAAACCATTTGGAGCACGAGGGGACCTCTCCTTTCATTTTTACGACTTTCCTAGAATCCTTTGGAGAGCGTGGAGAGACGGACATGTTTATGAAGTCTTCCACATGGCTCCCTTTGGCCCCCCCACCCCACTCCACACTGCCCCCGCCGTTCCTCGCCCATGAAGGATTAATCAGGCTCAGGAGTCGAGCTTGCTGGCGAGGCCCCTGGATTCTGGAGCTGGAGAGGGAGAGTGACCTACAGTCGGGGCTGCGGGTCAGACCGAATCAGCCTTCACAACTAGGGCCAAGGAATTTGAGCAAGAGGAAACAAAGAAACCCATCCAGCGAGCAGAAGGGGTGGGGATGCTGAGTTAATTAGCCGGTGGCTTTGGGACGGGGGAAGCCGACCTCGCTGGAGTGGAAGGTGGCGGCCAGCGCGCCCCGGGTTGGTGGTGGGCCCTCGGACGCACATGCTTCATTGAGCCTGGAATAGCGCCGCTCAGATTAGCAACCCCGGACGGCACTCCTGTCGGGAATTGCCTTTGTTTTTCCCGCGGTCCTTTGTCCCCTGGGCCGCCAGCGAAAAAGCAAGGAAGGGTGAAGGCCAGCATTGTTGGCTGGGTTTTGAGTGTGGACAGGGCTGCCTGTCCTGAAGCGTCTGTCCCCTCATGTCGTTAAGTGCGTACAGAATTTATATGCCTGGGTCTGCCCCACCAAGCACTCAAACGTCTAGTGTCGCCTCTCCCTCTCTGCCTCTGCCTCTCTACCTCTCCCTCTCTCTTGTTCTGCCACTCTCCATTTCCCTCATTCTGTCTTCCTTTATTTGTTCATTTAATTTTTATGGTTTATTAGCGTGACCATTATTATAGTTTTGCCGAAGCAGCACAAATATTAAATTGTAAAAAGAAAATTATATGTAAAGAGAAGGGAAATACATTCGTATATAACAACACAGAAAACAAAAAAATTACATAAAGAAATGAATCAACCAACAGAAATCTATAAAGCATAGTGTGACTATATAAAAGTGCATCACAGAAAGCAATTTCTTAAATGCCCTTTAAAATCTGCAGCATGGAAACGTCCTTCACTGCCGTGACCGGATCCGCTTCCTCGCGAAGAACAACAGCAGCTTAGTCACAAAAAAAAAAACTGAACATGTTGTTCACTTTGTGAAAATGTTTAAAGAACGTATCTCTTATTCATTTAAACTTTGGACAGGAGAGGAAAAATGTCCATCTTTCATGTTCATTTCATCTTTTCCTTCCCCTAAATCGCAGCGTCCTCTCAGTCTGTCCTCTCTTGTCATCCAGGTTATATGGTCTCTGCCTGTTTCCATTTCCAGCTCGTGGTCACTTATTCTGTATTTTGTTAGCGGTCCTTGAATGCACACATTTAAAGTTTGGTGGCGTGTCAGACGAACGGTGTCACTTACATGCCTGTAGCGTTTGGGTTTGCTTTGCTGATATACATCATCATTGGAGGGGTAGAATTTTGTGAGTGTCTTTTATTGTGTTTCTAGGAAAACAAGAGTGTAGATTGTTGGGCCAGCAGGCAGAGGGCGGGGCAGTGGGTGGGGCTCTGAGCAGAGCATGGGCCAGAGGGTGGGGCTCTGAGCAGAGGGCGGGGCTCTGAGCAGAGGGCAGGGCAGTGGGTGGGGCTCTGAGCAGAGGGTGGGGCAGAGGGCAGGGCAGACGGTGGGCCAGAGGGTGGGGCTCTGAGCAGAGGGCGGGGCAGAGGGTGGGGCTCTGAGCAGAGGGCGGGGCAGATAGCGGGGCTCTGAGCAGAGGAGAATGGCCAAAAGAGCTTTGTTTTATTTGTATTTTATTTTATTTTATTCTCTCTCTCCTGCTCCTGTCATCTCTCCAACTCCCCTCTCTCTTTCCCTCTTTCCGCCTCTCCCTCTCTCTCTTTTCCGCTATTGTTTTGTGACATATGCTGCCTCAGCAGGTATTTACAGCGTGTTCACAGCCCTCCAGCAGTGAGGTGATTAAAATGTCAGATACATGGAGGAATACTGTACAATCGCATAACTGCCAAAGCTCTGTAACGGAACGGGAGAAATCTGGCACTATCTCCCAGGACCACGGACGTGAACATGAGAAATATCGCCGGAATTAACAGCTCACACACTTCGTAAGGAAAGGAGCTTCCCTGGAATTCAGCATTACTGAAAACCGTAATCATAAATCGCTGAAACAGTGCAGGTTGTATTACCTCTTAGCTCTCAAAACAGGGAGGGTGGTAAGTGGACACATTGTGTTCTTCAGTGGGTGGGTGTGCTAGTGTAATTTGGTCCTCCTATGGCTCTGTTCTCGCAGGCCCAGAAACGTGCCGTGCGCTTCCTGACTGGGGCCTTCGTAGCAATGCGAACACAACCAGTTTCGCATTGAAACGCCAAATTCAATTAATGTTCAAACTCACTAAATAAATAAACGTCCATCTGGAGAGATGTGCGAAGCAGGTCGATTTTAAAAGAGGCGCGGCTGAACGTTAGCCGTGCTATCGGCTGAACTCTGAAGAGAATGCTAACGTGACCAGGAACGCATGCCAACGTAGGCGCCCGGCATGCTGCCGCTTGTTCCACACGTTGGCATTTTTGGGTCATGGTGCCCTTTTAGCTCCAGATCAGATAGGCAGGAGGGGGGTGCTGGTCTGCGCAAAATGAGCCCAGTTGGGGACGAAGGGGAGAGGAGGACAGTCCTACTCGGCCAGGCAGGAGCCCAGAGCTGAGCATCACAGAGGAGGAAGAGGAGGAGGAGGAGCAGGGGGCAGGGGTAGAGGGCGTGATCCTGGGTTGCCATGGTGCTGGTCGAGTTCAGCCAGGACAGTGGTGTTATTATAACGCTTTGCTGCTACTATGCATGACCTTCCTCCTCCTCCACTGATGTTTATACCAAGCTTTTTGATAAACCGATTATAAGGTTCATTAGGGCAGAGAGAAGCAGCAAACAGAGAGGAGAAGGCTTTTCACACACAAAAGTTTTTTTATTTTTTTTGCTTTTATTCACAAAACCAGCTTTCTAAATGTGCCCTCCACCTGCTGGCATTGAAGATGGCGTCCAATTATAAGACGATAAACAATAAAACCAGTTACCGGCATGAGTGTAGCTATCAAAAATATTCTGGATGAACCCGTTTAAGTGTGACCCCAAATAGCATATTATTTGTTGTCAACATGTGAAAACTAATATAGTACACAGCCCAGATCGGTACAGTGCCCTGTCAGTGAGGTCTGCATTGTTAGTTGTTTATTCTAACAGGTTTGTCTGAGGAAAAAAAGCGCAGATATAAGGCAGAAGGAGGAAAAGTGTTTAGTTTTAGGCTTTTTCTGTGTGGCTGTGTGGGTTTTTGTTTTTTTTTTGTGCAGTGCCACCGTTTTAGGGGAGTGAAAGTGGCTGTTTGAAAATAAACGCCTCAAACAATAACTCCACTAAATCCTAAAGCACTGAAGTCATCGCCTTCCCACAGTCCTCCAGGCTCCACGCGAGCCGCTCGCAGCGCTTGTGTTTGTCTGAGGCATTTCTGACTTCAGGTGTCAGCGAAATGCATGCGTGCGTGCTCGGATGAATATAACACTGGGATCAAGCTGGCCGGACCACGGCCTGACCCAACCGTAAACTGCCGCCCGCCGGGCCTGCGGACGCTCGCCCACAACTGCAGTCATTTTCTGTCGCGTCATCGGCGAAGACGTTCCGCCACGTTTGACGGATTCCGCATCGTGACTGACCTGAGCTCCGTGCTCCCTGCTTCCCACCATGTTTGTAGAGATTTGCATTCATCATGCCATTCCACAAAGACCACACCTGCGCTCTTTGACGTACCATAATCTGGCCTTTCACAGCTTGATAGTGAGGTTTCGAGGTTACTCTCGCATGTCTGGGGATAATTCTTCATGGTAAATCTCCTGTAAATAATAGACTTCCTGCACATCACCTTGCACAGCTTTTGCATTTCTCTCCTGGATCAGCAGTCACATGGCTTGGTTTTGTCTGACACACCACTCAAAGGTTTACACACTTGACTGATGATGGATGACTTGGTGGGTAGCATGGTGATGCGGATATTGTTTGTAGTGGACCAATGCCTGACTTCTATTCATTTAAATACAAGTGCAAAACAATGAAGCGCACATGCCCTTAAACTCTTCGTCTTTGTGTTATGACTAAAGATGAAGGATATAAACAACAAAACAAGATGTTTAACAGTACAAAACCATAAACAGCAAAAATAGTCATTTTTGACTCTACTGGCCCATGAGTTTGAAAGGCACTATGGAAAATTCACGGTTTTAAAATAGCAGATAGAATTTTCCCCAAGCCTACTTCTGCACCACCTCTGCATCTGCTAAACCAGAAAGACAGGACCAATTGTTTTTCCTATCTGTCAGGCCACACACACACATCCACACACACACGAGCGGTGCACGCTAGCACGCTAGTCTGCGTCCCTGGTGTACCTCGCGCACGTTGGTTGCCATGGTCCTGTAGTGATCTCTCCGGGAAGCTGAAGGCCTCTCCACCTAGAGCGTCACCATTCTCCCACTTCTTTATTCACCAAGGGGGGGGGGGGGCGGAATTAGAAGAAACAAAAGAATGAGAAGGAGAGGGAGGAAAACCCCAGCAGGCTCTGTTCTTGCTCTGAGCTGTGAATGGCTCTGGAGGAGATAATTCTCTCCACTGAGCTGTTGCTCATTTTCACACGGTCGTTTGGAACAAGAGTCCTCAGTCACGTCTCAAAGCCAAAGACAAAACAGTCGGACGGAGCTTTTGTTCAGTGCAACGAGACATTTCCTTATTCTCTGACGTCTTGATATCTGGCAGAATCTTTACGGCATATTTGAGTGTCCAGAAGAGGATGGTGTTTTGTTGCGGTTTCTTTAGGGGAAGCGTTTCCCCGTTCATTACCGGAAATGGCGGACGTAGCCCGTGAGTCGCACCAGTGCGAGCGTGTGTGTGTTTATGGAGGTACTCTATCAAGCTCTAGAGTGAGCTCGCAATTCCTGATACTCTGGGAGTGGCTACTGGCTTCGAGGCAGAAAACTACAGGAAAAATGAAAGTGTGTGCGTGCGCGTGCGCACTCTGGCGGGCGGGCGGTCGGGCGTGTGTGCGTATGCGCGCGCGAACACACGTGTGCACGGGTGTGTGTGCACGTGCTCGTTTGGTTTGCGTTGCCTCTCATACCACGCTCGTGCCGCCGGAGCTCGTCTGGGACGGGGAGCGTGTGCCCGTGCGCTCGGCCTGCTCGTCCTCCTCCAATCGGCTTCCCGGGAAACGCGGTGCCATGAGAATGTGTAAACTTGCCCCACACAATAGTTGATAAATGGCAGAGCTTTAGCGCCAGCAGGAAATGACTTCCATAGTCAGTCATCACTTCTTTTTTGTCTTGATTCCAAACGATTTGAAAGTCGGTAAACATGCACACATGCGTCCCGGGAGAGCACGGGATGAATGGAAGCACTGCGTCAGGAGCGCGCCAACAATGCACTTGTAACAGAATCCCTGCTTTTTGTCCCAGTCAAATCACACCACATGGATCCTCTCTACAACCACTTCCACCTCCCTTCCTTCTCTCTCTCTCTCTCTCTCTCTCTCTCTCTTTCTCTCCCTCACGGTTTTTCTCTCTCCGTTATTCTCGTGTTCGATGTTTTCTCTTTCTCTCTTCACATCCATCACCTTCTTCTCTCCCACATTCCTCCCAAAACACGTTGTGCGCGTCTCCTCTGATGCAGCAGAATTTCAGACGGACGAGGTCCGGCCCCCTTCGTCCCCCCTCTCTCCCTCCCCGAAATGTTTATCTTTGCACATTGAACGTCTTGAGACGCCATCAGGGCCCGGAGATGGTGAGGGAGATTTGTGCGCGAATAAGAAGCCATCGTTGTGGAGCGAATGGCTGTTTTATTGTTTAATGGCTGTTTTATTGTTCCACCTACGCGGACCTAACGGCGGGATGAGCTGTCCGTTACGCGGCGAGAGCCCGCAGTGAGCCCCGCGTGGTGGCCCGTTATCTCTGCGCTCGACGGCGTCGGGGGCGTCGGGGGCGTTGGAGACGTCCTCCGTGGCACGACCCCGTGTCGCTCCTCTGTGTGGAGGTAGTGTTGCCATGCTGACGCGCCCCTGTCTGCTGTCTCTCCTCAGTAACCACGACGTTGCCTCCAGGCTCGGGACACGCGAGGAGGTGTAACGACACAGAGAAAGGGTACTGCGTGAACGACGGCGAGTGTTACTTCATCCACGGCATCAACCAGCTCTCCTGCAAGTGAGTCCCTCTCTCCACCCCCCCCCCCCGCCCTGTTTGTTTGGCGCGCGGCGTGGACTACGCCGTCCAGCGCTCCTAGCTCTCTGACAGGCGGTCTCTCTGTGTTGCGTGTCTCCCTCTCTCTGTTTCTCTTTCTCGTTTTCTTCAGTTTAAACTTGTCACCCTCCGTCGTACGTGGATGATCATTACTCTGTTTGGTGCACTCCCATATGCTGTTACTTTTAACCTCTGATTCCACTTTTAGAATGGAGTATGTAA